>NW_027040761.1:0-278111 GCF_037179485.1 Ochlerotatus camptorhynchus
TTGGTTCAACTGACTGAGTTGAGCCGCAGAGTGGATGGTACAAATTGGCTGAGTTGAGCGCAGAGTGGAGTGTGTCCCTCGGCCTGAGACCAGTATAGGCCGATGGAATGACCTGTAGCATGTGCCAGATGGCTTGGCGGGACCACAGCTGCATTTGCATACGGCCTAATCTAGATTAATATCAACCACACATTTTTGCCAATTTCATGTGTTGGCACAATTGACTGAGTTGAGCAGTCAAGTGGCGATGGGTACAATTGGCTGAGTTGAGCCGCAGAGTGGAGTGTGTCCCTCGGCCTGAGACCAGTATAGGCCGATGGAATGACCTGTAGCATGTGCCAGATGGCTTGGCGGGACCCCAGCTGCATTTGCATACGGCCTAATATGCGCCAACTACCCACGGACGGACTGGGAAAAAAGCCCAGCCCAGCGCGGTTCGCCAGGCAGCTGGGCTGTGCATCATACGGCACGAGGAACGATTTTAAGAGGTGAAACGTTGTGGTGAGGTTGGACGATTACGTTGAGGAGTGCTTCGCGCACATACTCGCTCGCTCGTAGACCATGCCACCAATACGCTGCCGGTCCTCAGTGTACTTACAATACTAACAAAACACACCACCATTGTCCCATTGTGGTGCTCAGCTCGGCTCACCTATTGAAGTCAAACCGAACAATGACTTTCGTTTACTGGCCATATAGCTAAAACTAGCTACATGTCAGTAAAGTAGGTCAGTGTTCGATTCAACCATGTTGCCATATGTGGTACGTTTGTGTTTGTAGAACAAATCAAAGTAACCATACATTTTTCTTTGTTTTTTGACAGTCTAATCGTGTGAAGATGCCGGCAACGACACGTTCCATGTGGTGGGAGCAGGGGCCACCATCACGGTCGCCATCGCCGCCGCCGCCATCAGACCGTCGGCGAAAGAGACGTCGGAGTCAGTCACGGGCCACACCGCCGATAGCGCCGTCCCCGCAGCCTGGTGGGAGCCGCAGTCTGCGGCGAAGATTACGCCGTCGACGGGCCGCCACGCCGGCCACGCCGCGAGAACCGTCCCCGCAGCCTGGCCCCTCTACAGCCAGGGAATGGTCCCCGCAGCCTGGCCCCTCTACAGCCAGGGAATGGTCCCCGCAGCCTGGGCCAGTCACATCCAGCCCGCAGCCTGGACCGTCGTCGAGGCGAAACACGCAGTCTCCATTGTCGTGCTGTGGCGCGGCGGGACGATTAGCGGCAATGGAGCTGCGTTTCGGTGTGATGGTGTCTCAAATGGCAGAACTACGGGGAGATCTGGATACGGCTATCGTCGAGATTGCTCGGCTCAGCGAGCAGCAGAACGTGCGCCAGTCAGTGGAGCAGCCCATCGCGGTGAGTAAACTAAGCCTAACTTAACCTAAACTAATCCTAACTTAACTAATACTTACCTTTTCTATTTATTGCAGCGCTACCAGCAGCCAGCAATTCCCTATCCTGAGTTCGTGGCACAATCGTTGATGAACCGTGACTGGATGCCGGGATGCCTCCAGCATCACTTTGATGCGGTACTGGGCCGGTGCGCGCAACGTCAGATGCTGCCAACCTTCATCAGGAAACTGCTTGTGGCGTTGTACCCAACAACCTACCGCAGGAAACGCCTGAGCGACCTCGGCCATGAACAACGTCTGATAATAGCACATGCGGTAGGGTGTTGGGTGACGGTGGTCCCTGATGCTGGAAGGCAGCTTAGCTGGCCATGGCTTAATAGCTCGATAGCCTACGCTATCTCGGCTGCCCGTCACATGGCCGATGAGGACAATGTATTTTTAACTGGGCACATCGACCTTATTCATCCCCCGGCTATGTTCGGCATAGCTCGCTTGCATGACAGTGGTATGGGGGGATAATAATTGTGTTGCTAAATAAATAAATGAAATAAACCTATAAAAAGAAAATATACTTACCTGCTGCACCTGAAAAAAAGAAAATATACTTACCTGCTGCACCTGAAAAAAAGAAAATATACCTACCTGCTGTCGTCGTCGGGGTTGGTGTCCGTGAGATTGACCGTGGCTAGGTACCAGTTGACTTGCTAGGTACCAGTTGACATTTCCCATCGACCAATACTGCATTCATATGCCATGCCACCAACCCGCGGTACTCGGTGCTGCTCTCGGGATCGGTGTCCCTCGGCCTGAGACCAGTATAGGCCGATGGAATCAGCTCTGGCATGGGTGAGATGGCTTGGCGGGACCCCAGCTGTATTTCCCTACGGCCTAATGTGCATTTTTTTTAGATTCATGCTTTGGTTCAACTGACTGAGTTGAGCCGCAGAGTGGATGGTACAATTGGCTGAGTTGAGCCGCAGAGTGGAGTGTGTCCCTCGGCCTGAGACCAGTATAGGCCGATGGAATGACCTGTAGCATGTGCCAGATGGCTTTGCGGGACCGCAGCTGCATTTGCATACGGCCTAATCTAGATTAATATCAACCACACATTTTTGCCAATTTCATGTGTTGGCACAATTGACTGAGTTGAGCAGTCAAGTGGCGATGGGTACAATTGGCTGAGTTGAGCCGCAGAGTGGAGTGTGTCCCTCGGCCTGAGACCAGTATAGGCCGATGGAATGACCTGTAGCATGTGCCAGATGGCTTGACCCCAGCTGTATTTCCCTACGGCCTAATGTGCATTTTTTTCAGATTCATGCTTTGGTTCAACTGACTGAGTTGAGCCGCAGAGTGGATGGTACAATTGGCTGAGTTGAGCCGCAGAGTGGTGACCTTATTCATCCCCCGGCTATGTTCGGCATAGTTCGCTTGCATGACAGTGGTATGGGGGGATAATAATTGTGTTGCTAAATAAATAAATGAAATAAACCTATAAAAAGAAAATATACTTACCTGCTTTTTTTTTTTTTTTTTTGTCTTTATTTAAGAGATTTTTAGCCTGAGGCTAGTTCATCTCTTATACTTACCTGCTGCACCTGAAAAAAAGAAAATATACTTACCTGCTGCACCTGAAAAAAAGAAAATATACCTACCTGCTGTCGTCGTCGGGGTTGGTGTCCGTGAGATTGACCGTGGCTAGGTACCAGTTGACTTGCTAGGTACCAGTTGACATTTCCCATCGACCAATACTGCATTCATATGCCATGCCACCAACCCGCGGTACTCGGTGCTGCTCTCGGGATCGGTGTCCCTCGGCCTGAGACCAGTATAGGCCGATGGAATCAGCTCTGGCATGGGTGAGATGGCTTGGCGGGACCCCAGCTGTATTTCCCTACGGCCTAATGTGCATTTTTTTCAGATTCATGCTTTGGTTCAACTGACTGAGTTGAGCCGCAGAGTGGATGGTACAATTGGCTGAGTTGAGTGTGTCCCTCGGCCTGAGACCAGTATAGGCCGATGGAATGACCTGTAGCATGTGCCAGATGGCTTGGCGGGACCGCAGCTGCATTTGCATACGGCCTAATCTAGATTAATATCAACCACACATTTTTGCCAATTTCATGTGTTGGCACAATTGACTGAGTTGAGCAGTCAAGTGGCGATGGGTACAATTGGCTGAGTTGAGCCGCAGAGTGGAGTGTGTCCCTCGGCCTGAGACCAGTATAGGCCGATGGAATGACCTGTAGCATGTGCCAGATGGCTTGGCGGGACCCCAGCTGTATTTCCCTACGGCCTAATGTGCATTTTTTTCAGATTCATGCTTTGGTTCAACTGACTGAGTTGAGCCGCAGAGTGGATGGTACAATTGGCTGAGTTGAGTGTGTCCCTCGGCCTGAGACCAGTATAGGCCGATGGAATGACCTGTAGCATGTGCCAGATGGCTTGGCGGGACCGCAGCTGCATTTGCATACGGCCTAATCTAGATTAATATCAACCACACATTTTTGCCAATTTCATGTGTTGGCACAATTGACTGAGTTGAGCAGTCAAGTGGCGATGGGTACAATTGGCTGAGTTGAGCCGCAGAGTGGAGTGTGTCCCTCGGCCTGAGACCAGTATAGGCCGATGGAATGACCTGTAGCATGTGCCAGATGGCTTGGCGGGACCCCAGCTGTATTTCCCTACGGCCTAATGTGCATTTTTTTCAGATTCATGCTTTGGTTCAACTGACTGAGTTGAGCCGCAGAGTGGATGGTACAATTGGCTGAGTTGAGCCGCAGAGTGGAGTGTGTCCCTCGGCCTGAGAGCAGTATAGGCCGATGGAATGACCTGTAGCATGTGCCAGATGGCTTGGCGGGACCCCAGCTGTATTTCCCTACGGCCTAATGTGCATTTTTTTCAGATTCATGCTTTGGTTCAACTGACTGAGTTGAGCCGCAGAGTGGATGGTACAATTGGCTGAGTTGAGCCGCAGAGTGGAGTGTGTCCCTCGGCCTGAGATCAGTATAGGCCGATGGAATGACCTGTAGCATGTGCCAGATGGCTTGGCGGGACCCCAGCTGTATTTCCCTACGGCCTAATGTGCATTTTTTTCAGATTCATGCTTTGGTTCAACTGACTGAGTTGAGCCGCAGAGTGGATGGTACAATTGGCTGAGTTGAGCCGCAGAGTGGAGTGTGTCCCTCGGCCTGAATTGAAGTCAAACCGAACAATGACTTTCGTTTACTGGCCATATAGCTAAAACTAGCTACATGTCAGTAAAGTAGGTCAGTGTTCGATTCAACCATGTTGCCATATGTGGTACGTTTGTGTTTGTAGAACAAATCAAAGTAACCATACATTTTTCTTTGTTTTTTGACAGTCTAATCGTGTGAAGATGCCGGCAACGACACGTTCCATGTGGTGGGAGCAGGGGCCACCATCACGGTCGCCATCGCCGCCGCCGCCATCAGACCGTCGGCGAAAGAGACGTCGGAGTCAGTCACGGGCCACACCGCCGATAGCGCCGTCCCCGCAGCCTGGTGGGAGCCGCAGTCTGCGGCGAAGATTACGCCGTCGACGGGCCGCCACGCCGGCCACGCCGCGAGAACCGTCCCCGCAGCCTGGCCCCTCTACAGCCAGGGAATGGTCCCCGCAGCCTGGCCCCTCTACAGCCAGGGAATGGTCCCCGCAGCCTGGGCCAGTCACATCCAGCCCGCAGCCTGGACCGTCGTCGAGGCGAAACACGCAGTCTCCATTGTCGTGCTGTGGCGCGGCGGGACGATTAGCGGCAATGGAGCTGCGTTTCGGTGTGATGGTGTCTCAAATGGCAGAACTACGGGGAGATCTGGATACGGCTATCGTCGAGATTGCTCGGCTCAGCGAGCAGCAGAACGTGCGCCAGTCAGTGGAGCAGCCCATCGCGGTGAGTAAACTAAGCCTAACTTAACCTAAACTAATCCTAACTTAACTAATACTTACCTTTTCTATTTATTGCAGCGCTACCAGCAGCCAGCAATTCCCTATCCTGAGTTCGTGGCACAATCGTTGATGAACCGTGACTGGATGCCGGGATGCCTCCAGCATCACTTTGATGCGGTACTGGGCCGGTGCGCGCAACGTCAGATGCTGCCAACCTTCATCAGGAAACTGCTTGTGGCGTTGTACCCAACAACCTACCGCAGGAAACGCCTGAGCGACCTCGGCCATGAACAACGTCTGATAATAGCACATGCGGTAGGGTGTTGGGTGACGGTGGTCCCTGATGCTGGAAGGCAGCTTAGCTGGCCATGGCTTAATAGCTCGATAGCCTACGCTATCTCGGCTGCCCGTCACATGGCCGATGAGGACAATGTATTTTTAACTGGGCACATCGACCTTATTCATCCCCCGGCTATGTTCGGCATAGCTCGCTTGCATGACAGTGGTATGGGGGGATAATAATTGTGTTGCTAAATAAATAAATGAAATAAACCTATAAAAAGAAAATATACTTACCTGCTGCACCTGAAAAAAAGAAAATATACTTACCTGCTGCACCTGAAAAAAAGAAAATATACCTACCTGCTGTCGTCGTCGGGGTTGGTGTCCGTGAGATTGACCGTGGCTAGGTACCAGTTGACTTGCTAGGTACCAGTTGACATTTCCCATCGACCAATACTGCATTCATATGCCATGCCACCAACCCGCGGTACTCGGTGCTGCTCTCGGGATCGGTGTCCCTCGGCCTGAGACCAGTATAGGCCGATGGAATCAGCTCTGGCATGGGTGAGATGGCTTGGCGGGACCCCAGCTGTATTTCCCTACGGCCTAATGTGCATTTTTTCAGATTCATGCTTTGGTTCAACTGACTGAGTTGAGCCGCAGAGTGGATGGTACAATTGGCTGAGTTGAGCCGCAGAGTGGAGTGTGTCCCTCGGCCTGAGACCAGTATAGGCCGATGGAATGACCTGTAGCATGTGCCAGATGGCTTGGCGGGACCGCAGCTGCATTTGCATACGGCCTAATATGCGCCAACTACCCACGGACGGACTGGGAAAAAAGCCCAGCCCAGCGCGGTTCGCCAGGCAGCTGGGCTGTGCATCATACGGCACGAGGAACGATTTTAAGAGGTGAAACGTTGTGGTGAGGTTGGACGATTACGTTGAGGAGTGCTTCGCGCACATACTCGCTCGCTCGTAGACCATGCCACCAATACGCTGCCGGTCCTCAGTGTACTTACAATACTAACAAAACACACCACCATTGTCCCATTGTGGTGCTCAGCTCGGCTCACCTATTGAAGTCAAACCGAACAATGACTTTCGTTTACTGGCCATATAGCTAAAACTAGCTACATGTCAGTAAAGTAGGTCAGTGTTCGATTCAACCATGTTGCCATATGTGGTACGTTTGTGTTTGTAGAACAAATCAAAGTAACCATACATTTTTCAGCCAGCAATTCCCTATCCTGAGTTCGTGGCACAATCGTTGATGAACCGTGACTGGATGCCGGGATGCCTCCAGCATCACTTTGATGCGGTACTGGGCCGGTGCGCGCAACGTCAGATGCTGCCAACCTTCATCAGGAAACTGCTTGTGGCGTTGTACCCAACAACCTACCGCAGGAAACGCCTGAGCGACCTCGGCCATGAACAACGTCTGATAATAGCACATGCGGTAGGGTGTTGGGTGACGGTGGTCCCTGATGCTGGAAGGCAGCTTAGCTGACCATGGCTTAATAGCTCGATAGCCTACGCTATCTCGGCTGCCCGTCACATGGCCGATGAGGACAATGTATTTTTAACTGGGCACATCGACCTTATTCATCCCCCGGCTATGTTCGGCATAGCTCGCTTGCATGACAGTGGTATGGGGGGATAATAATTGTGTTGCTAAATAAATAAATGAAATAAACCTATAAAAAGAAAATATACTTACCTGCTGCACCTGAAAAAAAGAAAATATACTTACCTGCTGCACCTGAAAAAAAGAAAATATACCTACCTGCTGTCGTCGTCGGGGTTGGTGTCCGTGAGATTGACCGTGGCTAGGTACCAGTTGACTTGCTAGGTACCAGTTGACATTTCCCATCGACCAATACTGCATTCATATGCCATGCCACCAACCCGCGGTACTCGGTGCTGCTCTCGGGATCGGTGTCCCTCGGCCTGAGACCAGTATAGGCCGATGGAATCAGCTCTGGCATGGGTGAGATGGCTTGGCGGGACCCCAGCTGTATTTCCCTACGGCCTAATGTGCATTTTTTTCAGATTCATGCTTTGGTTCAACTGACTGAGTTGAGCCGCAGAGTGGATGGTACAATTGGCTGAGTTGAGCCGCAGAGTGGAGTGTGTCCCTCGGCCTGAGACCAGTATAGGCCGATGGAATGACCTGTAGCATGTGCCAGATGGCTTGGCAGGACCGCAGCTGCATTTGCATACGGCCTAATCTAGATTAATATCAACCACACATTTTTGCCAATTTCATGTGTTGGCACAATTGACTGAGTTGAGCAGTCAAGTGGCGATGGGTACAATTGGCTGAGTTGAGCCGCAGAGTGGAGTGTGTCCCTCGGCCTGAGACCAGTATAGGCCGATGGAATGACCTGTAGCATGTGCCAGATGGCTTGGCGGGACCCCAGCTGTATTTCCCTACGGCCTAATGTGCATTTTTTTCAGATTCATGCTTTGGTTCAACTGACTGAGTTGAGCCGCAGAGTGGATGGTACAATTGGCTGAGTTGAGCCGCAGAGTGGAGTGTGTCTCTCGGCCTGAGACCAGTATAGGCCGATGGAATGACCTGTAGCATGTGCCAGATGGCTTGGCGGGACCCCAGCTGTATTTCCCTACGGCCTAATGTGCATTTTTTTCAGATTCATGCTTTGGTTCAACTGACTGAGTTGAGCCGCAGAGTGGATGGTACAATTGGCTGAGTTGAGCCGCAGAGTGGAGTGTGTCCCTCGGCCTGAGACCAGTATAGGCCGATGGAATGACCTGTAGCATGTGCCAGATGGCTTGGCAGGACCGCAGCTGCATTTGCATACGGCCTAATCTAGATTAATATCAACCACACATTTTTGCCAATTTCATGTGTTGGCACAATTGACTGAGTTGAGCAGTCAAGTGGCGATGGGTACAATTGGCTGAGTTGAGCCGCAGAGTGGAGTGTGTCCCTCGGCCTGAGACCAGTATAGGCCGATGGAATGACCTGTAGCATGTGCCAGATGGCTTGGCGGGACCCCAGCTGTATTTCCCTACGGCCTAATGTGCATTTTTTTTCAGATTCATGCTTTGGTTCAACTGACTGAGTTGAGCCGCAGAGTGGATGGTACAATTGGCTGAGTTGAGCCGCAGAGTGGAGTGTGTCCCTCGGCCTGAGACCAGTATAGGCCGATGGAATGACCTGTAGCATGTGCCAGATGGCTTGGCGGGACCCCAGCTGTATTTCCCTACGGCCTAATGTGCATTTTTTTCAGATTCATGCTTTGGTTCAACTGACTGAGTTGAGCCGCAGAGTGGATGGTACAATTGGCTGAGTTGAGCCGCAGAGTGGAGTGTGTCCCTCGGCCTGAGATCAGTATAGGCCGATGGAATGACCTGTAGCATGTGCCAGATGGCTTGGCGGGACCCCAGCTGTATTTCCCTACGGCCTAATGTGCATTTTTTTCAGATTCATGCTTTGGTTCAACTGACTGAGTTGAGCCGCAGAGTGGATGGTACAATTGGCTGAGTTGAGCCGCAGAGTGGAGTGTGTCCCTCGGCCTGAGACCAGTATAGGCCGATGGAATGACCTGTAGCATGTGCCAGATGGCTTGGCGGGACCGCAGCTGCATTTGCATACGGCCTAATCTAGATTAATATCAACCACACATTTTTGCCAATTTCATGTGTTGGCACAATTGACTGAGTTGAGCAGTCAAGTGGCGATGGGTACAATTGGCTGAGTTGAGCCGCAGAGTGGAGTGTGTCCCTCGGCCTGAGACCAGTATAGGCCGATGGAATGACCTGTAGCATGTGCCAGATGGCTTGGCAGGACCGCAGCTGCATTTGCATACGGCCTAATCTAGATTAATATCAACCACACATTTTTGCCAATTTCATGTGTTGGCACAATTGACTGAGTTGAGCAGTCAAGTGGCGATGGGTACAATTGGCTGAGTTGAGCCGCAGAGTGGAGTGTGTCCCTCGGCCTGAGACCAGTATAGGCCGATGGAATGACCTGTAGCATGTGCCAGATGGCTTGGCGGGACCCCAGCTGTATTTCCCTACGGCCTTATGTGCATTTTTTTCAGATTCATGCTTTGGTTCAACTGACTGAGTTGAGCCGCAGAGTGGATGGTACAATTGGCTGAGTTGAGCCGCAGAGTGGAGTGTGTCCCTCGGCCTGAGATCAGTATAGGCCGATGGAATGACCTGTAGCATGTGCCAGATGGCTTGGCGGGACCCCAGCTGTATTTCCCTACGGCCTAATGTGCATTTTTTTCAGATTCATGCTTTGGTTCAACTGACTGAGTTGAGCCGCAGAGTGGATGGTACAATTGGCTGAGTTGAGCCGCAGAGTGGAGTGTGTCCCTCGGCCTGAGACCAGTATAGGCCGATGGAATGACCTGTAGCATGTGCCAGATGGCTTGGCGGGACCGCAGCTGCATTTCCCTACGGCCTAATGTGCATTTTTTTCAGATTCATGCTTTGGTTCAACTGACTGAGTTGAGCCGCAGAGTGGATGGTACAATTGGCTGAGTTGAGCCGCAGAGTGGAGTGTGTCCCTCGGCCTGAGACCAGTATAGGCCGATGGAATGACCTGTAGCATGTGCCAGATGGCTTGGCGGGACCGCAGCTGCATTTGCTTACGGCCTAATCTAGATTAATATCAACCACACATTTTTGCCAATTTCATGTGTTGGCACAATTGACTGAGTTGAGCAGTCAAGTGGCGATGGGTACAATTGGCTGAGTTGAGCCGCAGAGTGGAGTGTGTCCCTCGGCCTGAGACCAGTATAGGCCGATGGAATGACCTGTAGCATGTGCCAGATGGCTTGGCGGGACCCCAGCTGCATTTGCATACGGCCTAATATGCGCCAACTACCCACGGACGGACTGGGAAAAAAGCCCAGCCCAGCGCGGTTCGCCAGGCAGCTGGGCTGTGCATCATACGGCACGAGGAACGATTTTAAGAGGTGAAACGTTGTGGTGAGGTTGGACGATTACGTTGAGGAGTGCTTCGCGCACATACTCGCTCGCTCGTAGACCATGCCACCAATACGCTGCCGGTCCTCAGTGTACTTACAATACTAACAAAACACACCACCATTGTCCCATTGTGGTGCTCAGCTCGGCTCACCTATTGAAGTCAAACCGAACAATGACTTTCGTTTACTGGCCATATAGCTAAAACTAGCTACATGTCAGTAAAGTAGGTCAGTGTTCGATTCAACCATGTTGCCATATGTGGTACGTTTGTGTTTGTAGAACAAATCAAAGTAACCATACATTTTTCTTTGTTTTTTGACAGTCTAATCGTGTGAAGATGCCGGCAACGACACGTTCCATGTGGTGGGAGCAGGGGCCACCATCACGGTCGCCATCGCCGCCGCCGCCATCAGACCGTCGGCGAAAGAGACGTCGGAGTCAGTCACGGGCCACACCGCCGATAGCGCCGTCCCCGCAGCCTGGTGGGAGCCGCAGTCTGCGGCGAAGATTACGCCGTCGACGGGCCGCCACGCCGGCCACGCCGCGAGAACCGTCCCCGCAGCCTGGCCCCTCTACAGCCAGGGAATGGTCCCCGCAGCCTGGCCCCTCTACAGCCAGGGAATGGTCCCCGCAGCCTGGGCCAGTCACATCCAGCCCGCAGCCTGGACCGTCGTCGAGGCGAAACACGCAGTCTCCATTGTCGTGCTGTGGCGCGGCGGGACGATTAGCGGCAATGGAGCTGCGTTTCGGTGTGATGGTGTCTCAAATGGCAGAACTACGGGGAGATCTGGATACGGCTATCGTCGAGATTGCTCGGCTCAGCGAGCAGCAGAACGTGCGCCAGTCAGTGGAGCAGCCCATCGCGGTGAGTAAACTAAGCCTAACTTAACCTAAACTAATCCTAACTTAACTAATACTTACCTTTTCTATTTATTGCAGCGCTACCAGCAGCCAGCAATTCCCTATCCTGAGTTCGTGGCACAATCGTTGATGAACCGTGACTGGATGCCGGGATGCCTCCAGCATCACTTTGATGCGGTACTGGGCCGGTGCGCGCAACGTCAGATGCTGCCAACCTTCATCAGGAAACTGCTTGTGGCGTTGTACCCAACAACCTACCGCAGGAAACGCCTGAGCGACCTCGGCCATGAACAACGTCTGATAATAGCACATGCGGTAGGGTGTTGGGTGACGGTGGTCCCTGATGCTGGAAGGCAGCTTAGCTGGCCATGGCTTAATAGCTCGATAGCCTACGCTATCTCGGCTGCCCGTCACATGGCCGATGAGGACAATGTATTTTTAACTGGGCACATCGACCTTATTCATCCCCCGGCTATGTTCGGCATAGCTCGCTTGCATGACAGTGGTATGGGGGGATAATAATTGTGTTGCTAAATAAATAAATGAAATAAACCTATAAAAAGAAAATATACTTACCTGCTGCACCTGAAAAAAAGAAAATATACTTACCTGCTGCACCTGAAAAAAAGAAAATATACTTACCTGCTGCACCTGAAAAAAAGAAAATATACCTACCTGCTGTCGTCGTCGGGGTTGGTGTCCGTGAGATTGACCGTGGCTAGGTACCAGTTGACTTGCTAGGTACCAGTTGACATTTCCCATCGACCAATACTGCATTCATATGCCATGCCACCAACCCGCGGTACTCGGTGCTGCTCTCGGGATCGGTGTCCCTCGGCCTGAGACCAGTATAGGCCGATGGAATCAGCTCTGGCATGGGTGAGATGGCTTGGCGGGACCCCAGCTGTATTTCCCTACGGCCTAATGTGCATTTTTTTCAGATTCATGCTTTGGTTCAACTGACTGAGTTGAGCCGCAGAGTGGATGGTACAATTGGCTGAGTTGAGCCGCAGAGTGGAGTGTGTCCCTCGGCCTGAGACCAGTATAGGCCGATGGAATGACCTGTAGCATGTGCCAGATGGCTTGGCAGGACCGCAGCTGCATTTGCATACGGCCTAATCTAGATTAATATCAACCACACATTTTTGCCAATTTCATGTGTTGGCACAATTGACTGAGTTGAGCAGTCAAGTGGCGATGGGTACAATTGGCTGAGTTGAGCCGCAGAGTGGAGTGTGTCCCTCGGCCTGAGACCAGTATAGGCCGATGGAATGACCTGTAGCATGTGCCAGATGGCTTGGCGGGACCCCAGCTGTATTTCCCTACGGCCTAATGTGCATTTTTTTCAGATTCATGCTTTGGTTCAACTGACTGAGTTGAGCCGCAGAGTGGATGGTACAATTGGCTGAGTTGAGCCGCAGAGTGGAGTGTGTCCCTCGGCCTGAGACCAGTATAGGCCGATGGAATGACCTGTAGCATGTGCCAGATGGCTTGGCGGGACCCCAGCTGTATTTCCCTACGGCCTAATGTGCATTTTTTTCAGATTCATGCTTTGGTTCAACTGACTGAGTTGAGCCGCAGAGTGGATGGTACAATTGGCTGAGTTGAGCCGCAGAGTGGAGTGTGTCCCTCGGCCTGAGATCAGTATAGGCCGATGGAATGACCTGTAGCATGTGCCAGATGGCTTGGCGGGACCCCAGCTGTATTTCCCTACGGCCTAATGTGCATTTTTTTCAGATTCATGCTTTGGTTCAACTGACTGAGTTGAGCCGCAGAGTGGATGGTACAATTGGCTGAGTTGAGCCGCAGAGTGGAGTGTGTCCCTCGGCCTGAGACCAGTATAGGCCGATGGAATGACCTGTAGCATGTGCCAGATGGCTTGGCGGGACCGCAGCTGCATTTGCATACGGCCTAATCTAGATTAATATCAACCACACATTTTTGCCAATTTCATGTGTTGGCACAATTGACTGAGTTGAGCAGTCAAGTGGCGATGGGTACAATTGGCTGAGTTGAGCCGCAGAGTGGAGTGTGTCCCTCGGCCTGAGACCAGTATAGGCCGATGGAATGACCTGTAGCATGTGCCAGATGGCTTGGCGGGACCCCAGCTGCATTTGCATACGGCCTAATATGCGCCAACTACCCACGGACGTACTGGGAAAAAAGCCCAGCCCAGCGCGGTTCGCCAGGCAGCTGGGCTGTGCATCATACGGCACGAGGAACGATTTTAAGAGGTGAAACGTTGTGGTGAGGTTGGACGATTACGTTGAGGAGTGCTTCGCGCACATACTCGCTCGCTCGTAGACCATGCCACCAATACGCTGCCGGTCCTCAGTGTACTTACAATACTAACAAAACACACCACCATTGTCCCATTGTGGTGCTCAGCTCGGCTCACCTATTGAAGTCAAACCGAACAATGACTTTCGTTTACTGGCCATATAGCTAAAACTAGCTACATGTCAGTAAAGTAGGTCAGTGTTCGATTCAACCATGTTGCCATATGTGGTACGTTTGTGTTTGTAGAACAAATCAAAGTAACCATACATTTTTCTTTGTTTTTTGACAGTCTAATCGTGTGAAGATGCCGGCAACGACACGTTCCATGTGGTGGGAGCAGGGGCCACCATCACGGTCGCCATCGCCGCCGCCGCCATCAGACCGTCGGCGAAAGAGACGTCGGAGTCAGTCACGGGCCACACCGCCGATAGCGCCGTCCCCGCAGCCTGGTGGGAGCCGCAGTCTGCGGCGAAGATTACGCCGTCGACGGGCCGCCACGCCGGCCACGCCGCGAGAACCGTCCCCGCAGCCTGGCCCCTCTACAGCCAGGGAATGGTCCCCGCAGCCTGGCCCCTCTACAGCCAGGGAATGGTCCCCGCAGCCTGGGCCAGTCACATCCAGCCCGCAGCCTGGACCGTCGTCGAGGCGAAACACGCAGTCTCCATTGTCGTGCTGTGGCGCGGCGGGACGATTAGCGGCAATGGAGCTGCGTTTCGGTGTGATGGTGTCTCAAATGGCAGAACTACGGGGAGATCTGGATACGGCTATCGTCGAGATTGCTCGGCTCAGCGAGCAGCAGAACGTGCGCCAGTCAGTGGAGCAGCCCATCGCGGTGAGTAAACTAAGCCTAACTTAACCTAAACTAATCCTAACTTAACTAATACTTACCTTTTCTATTTATTGCAGCGCTACCAGCAGCCAGCAATTCCCTATCCTGAGTTCGTGGCACAATCGTTGATGAACCGTGACTGGATGCCGGGATGCCTCCAGCATCACTTTGATGCGGTACTGGGCCGGTGCGCGCAACGTCAGATGCTGCCAACCTTCATCAGGAAACTGCTTGTGGCGTTGTACCCAACAACCTACCGCAGGAAACGCCTGAGCGACCTCGGCCATGAACAACGTCTGATAATAGCACATGCGGTAGGGTGTTGGGTGACGGTGGTCCCTGATGCTGGAAGGCAGCTTAGCTGGCCATGGCTTAATAGCTCGATAGCCTACGCTATCTCGGCTGCCCGTCACATGGCCGATGAGGACAATGTATTTTTAACTGGGCACATCGACCTTATTCATCCCCCGGCTATGTTCGGCATAGCTCGCTTGCATGACAGTGGTATGGGGGGATAATAATTGTGTTGCTAAATAAATAAATGAAATAAACCTATAAAAAGAAAATATACTTACCTGCTGCACCTGAAAAAAAGAAAATATACTTACCTGCTGCACCTGAAAAAAAGAAAATATACTTACCTGCTGCACCTGAAAAAAAGAAAATATACCTACCTGCTGTCGTCGTCGGGGTTGGTGTCCGTGAGATTGACCGTGGCTAGGTACCAGTTGACTTGCTAGGTACCAGTTGACATTTCCCATCGACCAATACTGCATTCATATGCCATGCCACCAACCCGCGGTACTCGGTGCTGCTCTCGGGATCGGTGTCCCTCGGCCTGAGACCAGTATAGGCCGATGGAATCAGCTCTGGCATGGGTGAGATGGCTTGGCGGGACCCCAGCTGTATTTCCCTACGGCCTAATGTGCATTTTTTTCAGATTCATGCTTTGGTTCAACTGACTGAGTTGAGCCGCAGAGTGGATGGTACAATTGGCTGAGTTGAGCCGCAGAGTGGAGTGTGTCCCTCGGCCTGAGACCAGTATAGGCCGATGGAATGACCTGTAGCATGTGCCAGATGGCTTGGCAGGACCGCAGCTGCATTTGCATACGGCCTAATCTAGATTAATATCAACCACACATTTTTGCCAATTTCATGTGTTGGCACAATTGACTGAGTTGAGCAGTCAAGTGGCGATGGGTACAATTGGCTGAGTTGAGTCGCAGAGTGGAGTGTGTCCCTCGGCCTGAGACCAGTATAGGCCGATGGAATGACCTGTAGCATGTGCCAGATGGCTTGGCGGGACCCCAGCTGTATTTCCCTACGGCCTAATGTGCATTTTTTTCAGATTCATGCTTTGGTTCAACTGACTGAGTTGAGCCGCAGAGTGGATGGTACAATTGGCTGAGTTGAGCCGCAGAGTGGAGTGTGTCCCTCGGCCTGAGACCAGTATAGGCCGATGGAATGACCTGTAGCATGTGCCAGATGGCTTGGCGGGACCCCAGCTGTATTTCCCTACGGCCTAATGTGCATTTTTTTCAGATTCATGCTTTGGTTCAACTGACTGAGTTGAGCCGTAGAGTGGATGGTACAATTGGCTGAGTTGAGCCGCAGAGTGGAGTGTGTCCCTCGGCCTGAGATCAGTATAGGCCGATGGAATGACCTGTAGCATGTGCCAGATGGCTTGGCGGGACCCCAGCTGTATTTCCCTACGGCCTAATGTGCATTTTTTTCAGATTCATGCTTTGGTTCAACTGACTGAGTTGAGCCGCAGAGTGGATGGTACAATTGGCTGAGTTGAGCCGCAGAGTGGAGTGTGTCCCTCGGCCTGAGACCAGTATAGGCCGATGGAATGACCTGTAGCATGTGCCAGATGGCTTGGCGGGACCGCAGCTGCATTTGCATACGGCCTAATCTAGATTAATATCAACCACACATTTTTGCCAATTTCATGTGTTGGCACAATTGACTGAGTTGAGCAGTCAAGTGGCGATGGGTACAATTGGCTGAGTTGAGCCGCAGAGTGGAGTGTGTCCCTCGGCCTGAGACCAGTATAGGCCGATGGAATGACCTGTAGCATGTGCCAGATGGCTTGGCGGGACCGCAGCTGCATTTGCATACGGCCTAATATGCGCCAACTACCCACGGACGGACTGGGAAAAAAGCCCAGCCCAGCGCGGTTCGCCAGGCAGCTGGGCTGTGCATCATACGGCACGAGGAACGATTTTAAGAGGTGAAACGTTGTGGTGAGGTTGGACGATTACGTTGAGGAGTGCTTCGCGCACATACTCGCTCGCTCGTAGACCATGCCACCAATACGCTGCCGGTCCTCAGTGTACTTACAATACTAACAAAACACACCACCATTGTCCCATTGTGGTGCTCAGCTCGGCTCACCTATTGAAGTCAAACCGAACAATGACTTTCGTTTACTGGCCATATAGCTAAAACTAGCTACATGTCAGTAAAGTAGGTCAGTGTTCGATTCAACCATGTTGCCATATGTGGTACGTTTGTGTTTGTAGAACAAATCAAAGTAACCATACATTTTTCTTTGTTTTTTGACAGTCTAATCGTGTGAAGATGCCGGCAACGACACGTTCCATGTGGTGGGAGCAGGGGCCACCATCACGGTCGCCATCGCCGCCGCCGCCATCAGACCGTCGGCGAAAGAGACGTCGGAGTCAGTCACGGGCCACACCGCCGATAGCGCCGTCCCCGCAGCCTGGTGGGAGCCGAAGTCTGCGGCGAAGATTACGCCGTCGACGGGCCGCCACGCCGGCCACGCCGCGAGAACCGTCCCCGCAGCCTGGCCCCTCTACAGCCAGGGAATGGTCCCCGCAGCCTGGCCCCTCTACAGCCAGGGAATGGTCCCCGCAGCCTGGGCCAGTCACATCCAGCCCGCAGCCTGGACCGTCGTCGAGGCGAAACACGCAGTCTCCATTGTCGTGCTGTGGCGCGGCGGGACGATTAGCGGCAATGGAGCTGCGTTTCGGTGTGATGGTGTCTCAAATGGCAGAACTACGGGGAGATCTGGATACGGCTATCGTCGAGATTGCTCGGCTCAGCGAGCAGCAGAACGTGCGCCAGTCAGTGGAGCAGCCCATCGCGGTGAGTAAACTAAGCCTAACTTAACCTAAACTAATCCTAACTTAACTAATACTTACCTTTTCTATTTATTGCAGCGCTACCAGCAGCCAGCAATTCCCTATCCTGAGTTCGTGGCACAATCGTTGATGAACCGTGACTGGATGCCGGGATGCCTCCAGCATCACTTTGATGCGGTACTGGGCCGGTGCGCGCAACGTCAGATGCTGCCAACCTTCATCAGGAAACTGCTTGTGGCGTTGTACCCAACAACCTACCGCAGGAAACGCCTGAGCGACCTCGGCCATGAACAACGTCTGATAATAGCACATGCGGTAGGGTGTTGGGTGACGGTGGTCCCTGATGCTGGAAGGCAGCTTAGCTGGCCATGGCTTAATAGCTCGATAGCCTACGCTATCTCGGCTGCCCGTCACATGGCCGATGAGGACAATGTATTTTTAACTGGGCACATCGACCTTATTCATCCCCCGGCTATGTTCGGCATAGCTCGCTTGCATGACAGTGGTATGGGGGGATAATAATTGTGTTGCTAAATAAATAAATGAAATAAACCTATAAAAAGAAAATATACTTACCTGCTGCACCTGAAAAAAAGAAAATATACTTACCTGCTGCACCTGAAAAAAAGAAAATATACCTACCTGCTGTCGTCGTCGGGGTTGGTGTCCGTGAGATTGACCGTGGCTAGGTACCAGTTGACTTGCTAGGTACCAGTTGACATTTCCCATCGACCAATACTGCATTCATATGCCATGCCACCAACCCGCGGTACTCGGTGCTGCTCTCGGGATCGGTGTCCCTCGGCCTGAGACCAGTATAGGCCGATGGAATCAGCTCTGGCATGGGTGAGATGGCTTGGCGGGACCCCAGCTGTATTTCCCTACGGCCTAATGTGCATTTTTTCAGATTCATGCTTTGGTTCAACTGACTGAGTTGAGCCGCAGAGTGGATGGTACAATTGGCTGAGTTGAGCCGCAGAGTGGAGTGTGTGAATGATGTAACGGGAGTGTGTAAATGATGTAACGGGACGAAATTGATTTGAATTGAGGAGGGTTAGCCATGATGGTTACCTATTATGTTTGGTGAAATATTTATTGATTTGTTCTCCAAATACTGTACGTAGGAATTTTAAGAAATGCACTATTGTACAGACGCCTTTAATTAAATACAACTTAAATAACCAACAACCAAGGATGTGGAGTCAGAATCGGAAGCATTTTTTGAGCATCAGGTGTCCAAGTTGGAGTCGAAGAAATAGTAACACCTGAGCAATGTTGACTGTCGCACCACTCGTTTAAACAGCATCTTGACTACCGAAGGTACGACGTTCTTTACTTATATAGCGCAACGCAACAGCCAAAGGTGCTACGTAAAGAGGGTTTTTGGGATAAGAGAAAAACATATTCAAAACCAACGACCTTGGCAACCTATGCCTAGGTGGTTTCTAGCAACACTGCCATTTCAATCAAGACATGCGTTGCTCGATTGGTTCTGGCTTTGACAGTTGAGTAAAATCAAGCAGTCCGTTTCTCTCTTATCCTAGACACTCTCTAAAGCTACGAAAAGCTCCAATCTTGGTGTAGTTATTTGTTTCAAAGGTGTGACCTTCGACCTTCCATTTCTTCACGTAAGAGATAGGTTATTTACTCGCAGATTAATGCATTGTCATTGATTTAAGCTCTTGAAAATGATAAGTGGTCAAGGCATCCCACTGGTATCAAACATACGCACTCAAAGTCCGTTCGCAGAACCAAATGAAACACCTCCTCGCCATGGATCAGCTCTCCGATGGAACCAAGATCAGGATCACCAAGCATGCCAGTCTCAATACCACCCGTTGCGTAATCAATTGCCCAAGCATAGCAAAGGTAACCGATACCGACATTCTGTCGTATCTCAAGGATCAGAAAGTCATACAAATTCGCCGGATTACTAGGAAAGCAAGAACCGGGACCGAAAGAGAGAATACAGCTACTGTTATTCTGACAATCGATGGAACCCGCATTCCAGAACACGTTGACGTTGGGTATCTAAGGTGCAGAACCCGGCCCTATTACCCAGGACCGATGCTCTGTTTCCAATGCTTCGCTTTTGGGCACACAAGTAAACGATGTCAGCAAGCAGATAAGACATGTGGCCAATGCGCAAAAAAACACATTACTGTTCAGGGAGAAAGCTGTTCTGCCATCTCGTTCTGTCCCAGGTGTAACACGAATGATCATTCCTTAGCTAGTCGGAACTGCCCGGTGTATAAGACGGAAGACGCAATACAACGTATCCGTGTTGACAAGGGAATCCCATACCCAGCGGCCAAAAGGATTTTCGAGGTGGCCACCGGAGAGAAAATTATCCAAATCCAAATTATAATCCTAATCCAATCCAATTTCCTCATTTTCCGGCAGATTTTTTAGGTTTTCCACAGGAAACCATGAGACAAATTTTACTCATCGCTGAGTTCCTGCACTTTTGGCGATTATAATCGCCAAAAGTGCAGGAACTCAGCGATGAGTAAAATTTGTCTCATGGTTTCCTGTAGAAAACCTAAAAAATCTGCCGGAAAATGAGGAAATTGACGATAATTTTATTCAGTCTCGGAGTAGTACCAATAGACTGAGTGAATCCAATCTTTATTTTTCTCAAAGTCGGGAATTTTTCCCTGGAAAATCCTATTATCCGCCGGGACAAAGCTCTTCATCAGCACGAAGGGAATCCAGATGTTCTTTTTCTGTCATTTTAGTAAACACTGAGCGAATTCCACTCCGTTATTCGGACTTAGTATAATCACAGACAAACAGACATAACACTCCCAATCATATTCATCGCAAATAATGTTTAAGTTGGGAATGTGCTTGCATTTGTCATGGTAGCGCCACTGAAGCATTGAACAAGCCACCACATTTCGAACTTATCAGTGATGCCAGTTCTTTTTCACGTCTAGTTAGTAGATTTAAGCTCTTGAAAATGATAAGTGGTCAAGGCATCCCACTGGTATCCAGTGTGTGTCTCACATACCACATCTGACGAATACAGAAAAAAATTGTTGAATATTACATCAAAACTGCTGCACATTAGTCATTCATTACGTTGTACGATGTACACAGCATTCGAGAACAAATCATGTTGATGACTGTAATATTCTATCAACTTTTATCAGTTATTGATGTTCAATACTTCACCATGAATATCATTGATTGATACATATTATTCTTTTTCTTCTGTGTACAAGTGATGAGCGGTGATAGAAAGGGCACTAATAATTGATGCATTACCTCGTTTAAAAACTTTGTTCCAGCAAAAGAAAAAGCACACTAAGCAAACAAAACAAATCCCTAAAAAAAGTCTTAGCTTCTGAGAATTTCCTACGGATAGGGATTTCTGCAGAATTCAATCTATATCTTCTGAAAAATTCATAGAACCGACATCACTGACTTCCATCTGTTTTGTTTTTATTCAACGCAGCTGACGTGTTGACAGAACGCAAGGGAAAAGCAACTAGTGATAAAATTACATGCACGAGGGATGCTCCAGTTGCAAAAAATTGCTTGGGAATGTGGATGATAGATGGTGCTAGTGCGCAGGCAAAATACGCTTGAAGATATTTTTTGAAGAATTTTCTTCTAAGAGTTATGTCTGTTTGTCTGTGGTATAATTTTGACGAAAATTTTAATCGAATCAATGTATACATTTTGAAAAACCACAATATGCATAAAATTTAATCTATATTCGTTTTGTAATATTTTTGAGTGTTCACTAACACTAATCAAGCACATGTGACATAAAAACGATCAGTTCGGCGAGCAGATACTGATTTTTGAAAAAAATCATCTGGCATCCCTGATTTTATAGTTTATCACACGTTCACATTACTTATCATGGCTGACTCGAAAGATCCAGTTGAAAAAGTTAATAAGTGCGTTAAAATATACTATTCGATGAGGAAATCATTGAGAAAAGTTAAGGTCCAAAAAGCTGCTGAATCCATAATACCGTTCAAAGATTACTTATCCGGAAAAAAAACTTACGGTGCCACGTCAAGCGGAATCGCTTAAAACAGTACGTCCATCAGAACAAGCCCAGATGCTGCAAGTAAGCGTTCTCCGGTTGGTGAAAAATGCTAGGAATTGTTTCCTAGCAGCAAAGAAAACCAGCAGGATCAAATCTGAGAAGCTGGTCAAACTGAAGGGTATGTATCAATGTCCGACTTTTCTCCGAAAGTATACCGTTCAATTTTCTTCTAAGATTTTCTTCTTCTATGAAAAATATATTTTGACTGGGCACGCTCGTTCATGGTTATGTCTTGTTCAGTCCATGTAATGCAGATGTTTATGTATTTTTATTTCGTCAACCAACGTAGACGATTACAAATATGTACATAATGTCGTTTTCGTTTTTGCGGTGTAGCACTGGTGTAAATCATTTATTCACCAAAAAGTCCCTATTCGGTGTTAATGGTGTTGCTATGGTAGCGACTATGGAAGGGGATGCGCAGTGGGTGAAAGTCGTGAAAATCGAAATTTTGATCAACGTAGGCGTGCATGTTTTTTTCTTCATTGAAACGTCAATTTTTTAAACGATGCATCATCAACTGAAAAAATTGTAACGGACAGTGGTGCAGGATTGTTGGGGTCTTAAATGTGTGACAAAGTTAGGTGGTACTTGTGAAGTGTGCTTGCTGGTGAGTACCGATTGGAATCTACACAATAATTAACGGTGAAGCTGGAATTCCTAGTGGCTATAATGTGAAGATGGATTCGTATTCATTCCAAGATCAAGATGGAAGGATGCATAGGTGGCACAGTACTCACAGTCCGCTAGTGTTCGTGAGTTATTTGCCGTCAACGCTGACGGTGCCATCTCTCCTACTTAGAGGCACTAGTCTTTTCCTTGTCGTTGGCTTTTGTTTGTGCACCTTTTCAATCCAGACTGAAATTCTGTTACCGGTAACAATAATTATATATCTTTCTCTTTCTCTTTTTCAGCATTCCATCTTCATCAACGACGACCCTACCGGACTGATGAGATGACGATGATGATAAGATGCTGTAAAATTCATCCTCTCTGACGAAGGAATCACAGCCTTTGGACAACATTGATGACCTATGGACTACATCTTCACACGTGCCATAAAGGGTGTCCACGATGAAATTGCCACACTATGAAATTGCTCTAACTTTTTAACCGTTGGGTAGAATTTAATGAAAATTTGGGTGGATTTAGTTCATAGTGCATTATTTACATCCTGCAAGTTTTAAAGTCCTGTGATCAAAACTCGCGGAAATGGAGTCGAAAGAACAGCTCGTGCGTGATAAAATCTTGCGCATTCATCACGAGAACAAGGATCTCTCGCATCGTTCCATCGCTAAAACGTTGGGAATCGTGAATTCCACGGTGTCGCGAGTGATTAAGCGGTTCGAGGAACGGTTGACCACCGATCGGAAACCCAGAAGTGAAGGAAAAAGTATTCCGTACAACACCAAAAATCACAACCGCGTAGTTGGGGCCTTCAACCGAAATCCGAACGCCTCCGTTAGGGATGTGGCTAAGAAGCTGCACCTAAGCCGAAGTTTTGTCCAGAAGGCCAAAACTAAGGCTGGGCTTCGAACGTTCAAGGTACAAAAGGCCCCTAATCGCGACGAGAAGCAGAACAAGTCCGCCAAAACCCGTGCCAGGAAGTTGTACCTCAACATGCTGACGAAAGTTGAATGCTGCATCATGGACGACGAAACATATGTGAAGGCCGACTTCAAACAGATCCCCGGCAACCTGTTTTTCACGGCCAAGGATAAGTTCAGCGTTCCGGAGTATGTCCGCACTCAGAAGATGTCCAAATTTGCGAAGAAATTCCTGGTTTGGCAAGCCATCTGCACGTGCGGGAAGCGGAGTGCACCTTTCGTGACCCAGGACACGATGAACGAACAGGTGTACATAAAAGAGTGCCTCCAGAAGCGGCTGCTTCCTCTCCTGAAGGCCCACAACGTCCCAACAATCTTCTGGCCGGATTTGGCCTCATGCCACTACTCCAAGGACGTGCTGAAGTGGTATGCGGACAATAAGGTCAATTTCGTGCCGAAAATGTTCAACCCTCCCAACACTCCGGAGCTCCGCCCCATCGAGAAGTACTGGGCGATTATGAAGCAGCACCTTCTTAAACGACCTAAGGTAGTGAAGACAGTCGAGGAACTGAAGAAAGTATGGGTTTACATGCAAAAAACGGTTGATTCACAGGTTGTGCAGAATCTTATGGCCGAGGTTAAGGCCAAGGTGCGGGCATTTGCGTATGGACTGTAAATAAAATACGAGTAAAATGGTAAAATGAAGTTTAATAGTTATTTCTCAATCCCTGAAAATTTGATGGCAATCGGATGAAAACTCGAATTTTGCGAATCAATTTTGTGTGTGGCAATTTCATCGTGGACACCCTTTAATGCTACACGTGTTAGTACGGTAAGTTGTTTCTGATTTAGGCGCAATTTAAGACAGAAACTAAAACTTTTCTTTTTTTTTTAAGGAATCACCCAGAAGAACGACGTGGAGTCTTTTTTCCCGGACGGATAACGCTGGCTGAAAAAACTCCCAGATTGACGATTGACGCAAATTCCGTTTGAAAACCTTCTGGCTGACCTCATAAGCTGATGCAAACTTCTTGAACTGTAAGTTGTACACTTTTCTATGCTCCTCCAACTTATCTTCTATAGTGGTCCCTCGCTTCGATGGAAAGTTCACCTTCATCCCTCTCCAGACGATGAAGGAATACAACGCCGTGTTGTTCATTTCCTTCACCTAGGGTATCCTAGTGTCCCACACTCGCTGGTTTAATTACATGTAGATCCGTAGGCATGCATTGATTTGCTTGGACTGGACTTGCTACGTATACAAGATGTTAGAAGTTTTTTTTTATTATTATTATAGTCACTTTAACGCTCTTGGGTCATTCGTGACTTGTCCGGAGGTGAGATTTGAACTCGTGACTTTGGCGTGAGAGGTATGGATGCTAACCACTACGCCGGGGTCGCCCCATAGATGGAGATCAGATTATTTTTCTACTAGATCACCCAAGACTAATTCAATATCTGTAGTATCGAAACATGTCCAAACAGATTCAAAGTGTCTATGTGGCTCATGACAACCTATTTTCGTGTATGCCAAATGTTCTAGGCTTTCCATATCGATATTTCGATACTATAGATATTATCCCAGTCTTTGTTGATCTAGTAAAACAAATCATCTGAACTGCAGTACGATTTGGAGAGCCTAAATCATCTGGTATACGTGGGAATAAATAAGCATTATCCAAATAGACACTATGATTCTGTTTGGACATATTTTGATACTACAGACTTTATCCCAGTCGTGACAAACTTGGCACCGTTCACGTGATTCCGGTGGTAAATGATGTAACGGGACGGAATTGATTTTAATTGAGGAGGGTTAGCCATGATGGTTACCTATTATGTTTGGTGAAATATTTATTGATTTGTTCTCCAAATACTGTACGTAGGAATTTTAAGAAATGCACTATTGTACAGACGCCTTTAATTAAATACAACTTAAATAACCAACAACCAGGGATGTGGAGTCAGAATCGGAAGCATTTTTTGAGCATCAGGTGTCCAAGTTGGAGTCGAAGAAATAGTAACACCTGAGCAATGTTGACTGTCGCACCACTCGTTTAAACAGCATCTTGACTACCGAAGGTACGACGTTCTTTACTTATATAGCGCAACGCAACAGCCAAAGGTGCTACGTAAAGAGGGTTTTTGGGATAAGAGAAAAACATATTCAAAACCAACGACCTTGGCAACCTATGCCTAGGTGGTTTCTAGCAACACTGCCATTTCAATCAAGACATGCGTTGCTCGTTTGGTTCTGGCTTTGACAGTTGAGTAAAATCAACCAGTCCGCTTCTCTCTTATCCTAGACACTCTCTAAAGCTACGAAAAGCTCCAATCTTGGTGTAGTTATTTGTTTCAAAGGTGTGACCTTCGACCTTCAATTTCTTCACGTAAGAGCTAGGTTATTTACTCGCAGATTAATGCATTGTCATTGTGCACCAGGTTTATCGTTAAACTTACGTGATTGGGTTGACGTTTTGGCAATAAGCTCAAACGAAAGGTCGTCATCTGAAATTTATTGTTGTTACGTTCTAATTTCTTGGATTTATCTTAAACGTCAAACTGATCAATGGCCCAATCTGAAATTAAAATCCGGGAAATATGATACCACTCTTTTAACTAGCTAGCATGTTAACTATAAGTGAATGGTAAATTTTGAGATAGCTAACTAACAAGCTAAAAGGAGCACATATGTGATAAGCCCTCGTTAAATGTACTGAAAAGTCACCTCTATTACTAATTTCGATCGAAACCGATTTTCAGTTTCAATCAAAATCATCATTAGGGGTGATTTTTCAGTACCTTTAAACTCCAACCACATTCCCTGCCAATCACATATGTGCTCCTGCCCTAGCTCCTATCAATCTAGCTGATTTTTTTTTTCTACAAAAATTGGTACCATATCTAAAGCCTATCACTACTACTCTGAAATGCAACGATCGAGCTCACGGTAGTGGTCCTTCGAACTCCATAAACAAAAAGATCTTCGATGATAGCATTCTGCCACATCGATTGGTTTGCTCGAAAGCACGGTCCCTAAACGAATTTTTTATTCACCAAAAAGTCCCTATTCGGTGTTAATGGTGTTGCTATGGTAGCGACTATGGAAGGGGATGCGCAGTGGGTGAAAGTCGTGAAAATCGAAATTTTGATCAACGTAGGCGTGCATGTTTTTTTCTTCATTGAAACGTCAATTTTTTAAACGATGCATCATCAACTGAAAAAATTGTAACGGACAGTGGTGCAGGATTGTTGGGGTCTTAAATGTGTGACAAAGTTAGGTGGTGCTTGTGAAGTGTGCTTGCTGGTGAGTACCGATTGGAATCTACACAATAATTAACGGTGAAGCTGGAATTCCTAGTGGCTATAATGTGAAGATGGATTCGTATTCATTCCAAGATCAAGATGGAAGGATGCATAGGTGGCACAGTACTCACGGTCCGCTAGTGTTCGTGAGTTATTTGCCGTCAACGCTGACGGTGCCATCTCTCCTACTTAGAGACACTAGTCTTTTCCTTGTAGTTGGCTTTTGTTTGTGCACCTTTTCAATCCGGACTGAAATTCTGTTACCTGTAACAATAATTATATATCTTTCTCTTTCTCTTTTTCAGCATTCCATCTTCATCAACGACGACCCTACCGGACTGATGAGATGACGATGATGATAAGATGCTGTAAAATTTATCCTCTCTGACGAAGGAATCACAGCCTTTGGACAACATTGATGACCTATGGACTACATCTTCACACGTGCCATAATGCTACACGTGTTAGTACGGTAAGTTGTTTCTGATTTAGGCGCAATTTAAGACAGCAACTAAAACTTTTCTTTTTTTTAAGGAATCACCCAGAAGAACGACGTGGAGTCTTTTTTCCCGGACGGATAACGCTGGCTGAAAAAACTCCCAGATTGACGATTGACGCAAATTCCGTTTGAAAACCTTCTGGCCGACCTCATAAGCTGATGCAAACTTCTTGAACTGTAAGTTGTACACTTTTCTATGCTCCTCCAACTTATCTTCTATAGTGGTCCCTCATATAGCATGAATCTGAAAAAAATGCACAATAGGCCGTAGGGAAATACAGCTGGGGTCCCGCCAAGCCATCTGGCACATGCTACAGGTCATTCCATCAGCCTATACTGATCTCAGGCCGAGGGACACACTCCACTCTGCGGCTCAACTCAGCCAATTGTACCATCCACTCTGCGGCTCAACTCAGTCAGTTGAACCAAAGCATGAATCTGAAAAAAATGCACATTAGGCCGTAGGGAAATACAGCTGGGGTCCCGCCAAGCCATCTGGCACATGCTACAGGTCATTCCATCGGCCTATACTGATCTCAGGCCGAGGGACACACTCCACTCTGCGGCTCAACTCAGCCAATTGTACCATCCACTCTGCGGCTCAACTCAGTCAGTTGAACCAAAGCATGAAATGCACATTAGGCCGTAGGGAAATACAGCTGGGGTCCCGCCAAGCCATCTGGCACATGCTACAGGTCATTCCATCGGCCTATACTGATCTCAGGCCGAGGGACACACTCCACTCTGCGGCTCAACTCAGCCAATTGTACCATCCACTCTGCGGCTCAACTCAGTCAGTTGAACCAAAGCATGAATCTGAAAAAAATGCACATTAGGCCGTAGGGAAATACAGCTGGGGTCCCGCCAAGCCATCTGGCACATGCTACAGGTCATTCCATCGGCCTATACTGGTCTCAGGCCGAGGGACACACTCCACTCTGCGGCTCAACTCAGCCAATTGTACCCATCGCCACTTGACTGCTCAACTGAGTCAATTGTGCCAACACATGAAATTGGCAAAAATGTGTGGTTGATATTAATCTAGATTAGGCCGTATGCAAATGCAGCTGCGGTCCCGCCAAGCCATCTGGCACATGCTACAGGTCATTCCATCGGCCTATACTGGTCTCAGGCCGAGGGACACACTCCACTCTGCGGCTCAACTCAGCCAATTGTACCATCCACTCTGCGGCTCAACTCAGTCAGTTGAACCAAAGCATGAATCTGAAAAAAATGCACATTAGGCCGTAGGGAAATACAGCTGGGGTCCCGCCAAGCCATCTCACCCATGCCAGAGCTGATTCCATCGGCCTATACTGGTCTCAGGCCGAGGGACACCGATCCCGAGAGCAGCACCGAGTACCGCGGGTTGGTGGCATGGCATATGAATGCAGTATTGGTCGATGGGAAATGTCAACTGGTACCTAGCAAGTCAACTGGTACCTAGCCACGGTCAATCTCACGGACACCAACCCCGACGACGACAGCAGGTAGGTATATTTTCTTTTTTTCAGGTGCAGCAGGTAAGTATATTTTCTTTTTTTCAGGTGCAGCAGGTAAGTATATTTTCTTTTTATAGGTTTATTTCATTTATTTATTTAGCAATTATTATCCCCCCATACCACTGTCATGCAAGCGAGCTATGCCGAACATAGCCGGGGGATGAATAAGGTCGATGTGCCCAGTTAAAAATACATTGTCCTCATCGGCCATGTGACGGGCAGCCGAGATAGCGTAGGCTATCGAGCTATTAAGCCATGGCCAGCTAAGCTGCCTTCCAGCATCAGGGACCACCGTCACCCAACACCCTACCGCATGTGCTATTATCAGACGTTGTTCATGGCTGAGGTCGCTCAGGCGTTTCCTGCGGTAGGTTGTTGGGTACAACGCCACAAGCAGTTTCCTGATGAAGGTTGGCAGCATCTGACGTTGCGCGCACCGGCCCAGTACCGCATCAAAGTGATGCTGGAGGCATCCCGGCATCCAGTCACGGTTCATCAACGATTGTGCCACGAACTCAGGATAGGGAATTGCTGGCTGCTGGTAGCGCTGCAATAAATAGAAAAGGTAAGTATTAGTTAAGTTAGGATTAGTTTAGGTTAAGTTAGGCTTAGTTTACTCACCGCGATGGGCTGCTCCACTGACTGGCGCACGTTCTGCTGCTCGCTGAGCCGAGCAATCTCGACGATAGCCGTATCCAGATCTCCCCGTAGTTCTGCCATTTGAGACACCATCACACCGAAACGCAGCTCCATTGCCGCTAATCGTCCCGCCGCGCCACAGCACGACAATGGAGACTGCGTGTTTCGCCTCGACGACGGTCCAGGCTGCGGGCTGGATGTGACTGGCCCAGGCTGCGGGGACCATTCCCTGGCTGTAGAGGGGCCAGGCTGCGGGGACCATTCCCTGGCTGTAGAGGGGCCAGGCTGCGGGGACGGTTCTCGCGGCGTGGCCGGCGTGGCGGCCCGTCGACGGCGTAATCTTCGCCGCAGACTGCGGCTCCCACCAGGCTGCGGGGACGGCGCTATCGGCGGTGTGGCCCGTGACTGACTCCGACGTCTCTTTCGCCGACGGTCTGATGGCGGCGGCGGCGATGGCGACCGTGATGGTGGCCCCTGCTCCCACCACATGGAACGTGTCGTTGCCGGCATCTTCACACGATTAGACTGTCAAAAAACAAAGAAAAATGTATGGTTACTTTGATTTGTTCTACAAACACAAACGTACCACATATGGCAACATGGTTGAATCGAACACTGACCTACTTTACTGACATGTAGCTAGTTTTAGCTATATGGCCAGTAAACGAAAGTCATTGTTCGGTTTGACTTCAATAGGTGAGCCGAGCTGAGCACCACAATGGGACAATGGTGGTGTGTTTTGTTAGTATTGTAAGTACACTGAGGACCGGCAGCGTATTGGTGGCATGGTCTACGAGCGAGCGAGTATGTGCGCGAAGCACTCCTCAACGTAATCGTCCAACCTCACCACAACGTTTCACCTCTTAAAATCGTTCCTCGTGCCGTATGATGCACAGCCCAGCTGCCTGGCGAACCGCGCTGGGCTGGGCTTTTTTCCCAGTCCGTCCGTGGGTAGTTGGCGCATATTAGGCCGTATGCAAATGCAGCTGGGGTCCCGCCAAGCCATCTGGCACATGCTACAGGTCATTCCATCGGCCTATACTGGTCTCAGGCCGAGGGACACACTCCACTCTGCGGCTCAACTCAGCCAATTGTACCCATCGCCACTTGACTGCTCAACTCAGTCAATTGTGCCAACACATGAAATTGGCAAAAATGTGTGGTTGATATTAATCTAGATTAGGCCGTATGCAAATGCAGCTGCGGTCCCGCCAAGCCATCTGGCACATGCTACAGGTCATTCCATCGGCCTATACTGGTCTCAGGCCGAGGGACACACTCCACTCTGCGGCTCAACTCAGCCAATTGTACCATCCACTCTGCGGCTCAACTCAGTCAGTTGAACCAAAGCATGAATCTGAAAAAAATGCACATTAGGCCGTAGGGAAATACAGCTGGGGTCCCGCCAAGCCATCTGGCACATGCTACAGGTCATTCCATCGGCCTATACTGGTCTCAGGCCGAGGGACACACTCCACTCTGCGGCTCAACTCAGCCAATTGTACCCATCGCCACTTGACTGCTCAACTCAGTCAATTGTGCCAACACATGAAATTGGCAAAAATGTGTGGTTGATATTAATCTAGATTAGGCCGTATGCAAATGCAGCTGCGGTCCCGCCAAGCCATCTGGCACATGCTACAGGTCATTCCATCGGCCTATGCTGGTCTCAGGCCGAGGGACACACTCCACTCTGCGGCTCAACTCAGCCAATTGTACCATCCACTCTGCGGCTCAACTCAGTCAGTTGAACCAAAGCATGAATCTGAAAAAAATGCACATTAGGCCGTATGCAAATGCAGCTGGGGTCCCGCCAAGCCATCTGGCACATGCTACAGGTCATTCCATCGGCCTATACTGGTCTCAGGCCGAGGGACACACTCCACTCTGCGGCTCAACTCAGCCAATTGTACCCATCGCCACTTGACTGCTCAACTCAGTCAATTGTGCCAACACATGAAATTGGCAAAAATGTGTGGTTGATATTAATCTAGATTAGGCCGTATGCAAATGCAGCTGCGGTCCCGCCAAGCCATCTGGCACATGCTACAGGTCATTCCATCGGCCTATACTGGTCTCAGGCCGAGGGACACACTCCACTCTGCGGCTCAACTCAGCCAATTGTACCATCCACTCTGCGGCTCAACTCAGTCAGTTGAACCAAAGCATGAATCTGAAAAAAATGCACATTAGGCCGTAGGGAAATACAGCTGGGGTCCCGCCAAGCCATCTGGCACATGCTACAGGTCATTCCATCGGCCTATACTGGTCTCAGGCCGAGGGACACACTCCACTCTGCGGCTCAACTCAGCCAATTGTACCCATCGCCACTTGACTGCTCAACTCAGTCAATTGTGCCAACACATGAAATTGGCAAAAATGTGTGGTTGATATTAATCTAGATTAGGCCGTATGCAAATGCAGCTGCGGTCCCGCCAAGCCATCTGGCACATGCTACAGGTCATTCCATCGGCCTATACTGGTCTCAGGCCGAGGGACACACTCCACTCTGCGGCTCAACTCAGCCAATTGTACCATCCACTCTGCGGCTCAACTCAGTCAGTTGAACCAAAGCATGAATCTGAAAAAAATGCACATTAGGCCGTATGCAAATGCAGCTGGGGTCCCGCCAAGCCATCTGGCACATGCTACAGGTCATTCCATCGGCCTATACTGGTCTCAGGCCGAGGGACACACTCCACTCTGCGGCTCAACTCAGCCAATTGTACCCATCGCCACTTGACTGCTCAACTCAGTCAATTGTGCCAACACATGAAATTGGCAAAAATGTGTGGTTGATATTAATCTAGATTAGGCCGTATGCAAATGCAGCTGCGGTCCCGCCAAGCCATCTGGCACATGCTACAGGTCATTCCATCGGCCTATACTGGTCTCAGGCCGAGGGACACACTCCACTCTGCGGCTCAACTCAGCCAATTGTACCATCCACTCTGCGGCTCAACTCAGTCAGTTGAACCAAAGCATGAATCTGAAAAAAATGCACATTAGGCCGTAGGGAAATACAGCTGGGGTCCCGCCAAGCCATCTGGCACATGCTACAGGTCATTCCATCGGCCTATACTGATCTCAGGCCGAGGGACACACTCCACTCTGCGGCTCAACTCAGCCAATTGTACCATCCACTCTGCGGCTCAACTCAGTCAGTTGAACCAAAGCATGAATCTGAAAAAAATGCACATTAGGCCGTAGGGAAATACAGCTGGGGTCCCGCCAAGCCATCTGGCACATGCTACAGGTCATTCCATTGGCCTATACTGATCTCAGGCCGAGGGACACACTCCACTCTGCGGCTCAACTCAGCCAATTGTACCATCCACTCTGCGGCTCAACTCAGTCAGTTGAACCAAAGCATGAATCTGAAAAAAATGCACATTAGGCCGTAGGGAAATACAGCTGGGGTCCCGCCAAGCCATCTCACCCATGCCAGAGCTGATTCCATCGGCCTATACTGGTCTCAGGCCGAGGGACACCGATCCCGAGAGCAGCACCGAGTACCGCGGGTTGGTGGCATGGCATATGAATGCAGTATTGGTCGATGGGAAATGTCAACTGGTACCTAGCAAGTCAACTGGTACCTAGCCACGGTCAATCTCACGGACACCAACCCCGACGACGACAGCAGGTAGGTATATTTTCTTTTTTTCAGGTGCAGCAGGTAAGTATATTTTCTTTTTTTCAGTACATTTAACGAGGGCTTATCACATATGTGCTCCTTTTAGCTTGTTAGTTAGCTACCTCAAAATTTACCATTCACTTATAGTAGCTAGCTAGTTAAAAGAGTGGTATCATATTTCCCGGATTTTAATTTCAGATTGGGCCATTGATCAGTTTGACGTTTAAGATAAATCCAAGAAATTAGAACGTAACAACAATAAATTTCAGATGACGACCTTTCGTTTGAGCTTATTGCCAAAACGTCAACCCAATCACGTAAGTTTAACGATAAACCTGGTGCACAATGACAATGCATTAATCTGCGAGTAAATAACCTAGCTCTTACGTGAAGAAATGGAAGGTCGAAGGTCAACCCTTTAAAACAAATAACTACACCAAGATTTGAGCTTTTCGTAGCTTTAGAGAGTGTCTAGGATAAGAGAGAAGCGGACTGGTTGATTTTACTCAACTGTCAAAGCCAGAACCAATCGAGCAACGCATGTCTTGATTGAAATGGCAGTGTTGCTAGAAACCACCTAGGCATAGGTTGCCAAGGTCGTTGGTTTTGAATATGTTTTTCTCTTATCCCAAAAACCCTCTTTACGTAGCACCTTTGGCTGTTGCGTTGCGCTATATAAGTAAAGAACGTCGTACCTTCGGTACCCGCCAAGCCATCTGGCACATGCTACAGGTCATTCCATTGGCCTATACTGATCTCAGGCCGAGGGACACACTCCACTCTGCGGCTCAACTCAGCCAATTGTACCATCCACTCTGCGGCTCAACTCAGTCAGTTGAACCAAAGCATGAATCTGAAAAAAATGCACATTAGGCCGTAGGGAAATACAGCTGGGGTCCCGCCAAGCCATCTGGCACATGCTACAGGTCATTCCATCGGCCTATACTGGTCTCAGGCCGAGGGACACACTCCACTCTGCGGCTCAACTCAGCCAATTGTACCCATCGCCACTTGACTGCTCAACTCAGTCAATTGTGCCAACACATGAAATTGGCAAAAATGTGTGGTTGATATTAATCTAGATTAGGCCGTATGCAAATGCAGCTGCGGTCCCGCCAAGCCATCTGGCACATGCTACAGGTCATTCCATCGGCCTATACTGGTCTCAGGCCGAGGGACACACTCCACTCTGCGGCTCAACTCAGCCAATTGTACCATCCACTCTGCGGCTCAACTCAGTCAGTTGAACCAAAGCATGAATCTGAAAAAAATGCACATTAGGCCGTAGGGAAATACAGCTGGGGTCCCGTCAAGCCATCTCACCCATGCCAGAGCTGATTCCATCGGCCTATACTGGTCTCAGGCCGAGGGACACCGATCCCGAGAGCAGCACCGAGTACCGCGGGTTGGTGGCATGGCATATGAATGCAGTATTGGTCGATGGGAAATGTCAACTGGTACCTAGCAAGTCAACTGGTACCTAGCCACGGTCAATCTCACGGACACCAACCCCGACGACGACAGCAGGTAGGTATATTTTCTTTTTTTCAGGTGCAGCAGGTAAGTATATTTTCTTTTTTTCAGTACATTTAACGAGGGCTTATCACATATGTGCTCCTTTTAGCTTGTTAGTTAGCTACCTCAAAATTTACCATTCACTTATAGTAGCTAGCTAGTTAAAAGAGTGGTATCATATTTCCCGGATTTTAATTTCAGATTGGGCCATTGATCAGTTTGACGTTTAAGATAAATCCAAGAAATTAGAACGTAACAACAATAAATTTCAGATGACGACCTTTCGTTTGAGCTTATTGCCAAAACGTCAACCCAATCACGTAAGTTTAACGATAAACCTGGTGCACAATGACAATGCATTAATCTGCGAGTAAATAACCTAGCTCTTACGTGAAGAAATGGAAGGTCGAAGGTCAACCCTTTAAAACAAATAACTACACCAAGATTTGAGCTTTTCGTAGCTTTAGAGAGTGTCTAGGATAAGAGAGAAGCGGACTGGTTGATTTTACTCAACTGTCAAAGCCAGAACCAATCGAGCAACGCATGTCTTGATTGAAATGGCAGTGTTGCTAGAAACCACCTAGGCATAGGTTGCCAAGGTCGTTGGTTTTGAATATGTTTTTCTCTTATCCCAAAAACCCTCTTTACGTAGCACCTTTGGCTGTTGCGTTGCGCTATATAAGTAAAGAACGTCGTACCTTCGGTACCCGCCAAGCCATCTGGCACATGCTACAGGTCATTCCATCGGCCTATACTGGTCTCAGGCCGAGGGACACACTCCACTCTGCGGCTCAACTCAGCCAATTGTACCCATCGCCACTTGACTGCTCAACTCAGTCAATTGTGCCAACACATGAAATTGGCAAAAATGTGTGGTTGATATTAATCTAGATTAGGCCGTATGCAAATGCAGCTGCGGTCCCGCCAAGCCATCTGGCACATGCTACAGGTCATTCCATCGGCCTATACTGGTCTCAGGCCGAGGGACACACTCCACTCTGCGGCTCAACTCAGCCAATTGTACCATCCACTCTGCGGCTCAACTCAGTCAGTTGAACCAAAGCATGAATCTGAAAAAAATGCACATTAGGCCGTAGGGAAATACAGCTGGGGTCCCGCCAAGCCATCTCACCCATGCCAGAGCTGATTCCATCGGCCTATACTGGTCTCAGGCCGAGGGACACCGATCCCGAGAGCAGCACCGAGTACCGCGGGTTGGTGGCATGGCATATGAATGCAGTATTGGTCGATGGGAAATGTCAACTGGTACCTAGCAAGTCAACTGGTACCTAGCCACGGTCAATCTCACGGACACCAACCCCGACGACGACAGCAGGTAGGTATATTTTCTTTTTTTCAGGTGCAGCAGGTAAGTATATTTTCTTTTTTTCAGGTGCAGCAGGTAAGTATATTTTCTTTTTATAGGTTTATTTCATTTATTTATTTAGCAACACAATTATTATCCCCCCATACCACTGTCATGCAAGCGAGCTATGCCGAACATAGCCGGGGGATGAATAAGGTCGATGTGCCCAGTTAAAAATACATTGTCCTCATCGGCCATGTGACGGGCAGCCGAGATAGCGTAGGCTATCGAGCTATTAAGCCATGGCCAGCTAAGCTGCCTTCCAGCATCAGGGACCACCGTCACCCAACACCCTACCGCATGTGCTATTATCAGACGTTGTTCATGGCCGAGGTCGCTCAGGCGTTTCCTGCGGTAGGTTGTTGGGTACAACGCCACAAGCAGTTTCCTGATGAAGGTTGGCAGCATCTGACGTTGCGCGCACCGGCCCAGTACCGCATCAAAGTGATGCTGGAGGCATCCCGGCATCCAGTCACGGTTCATCAACGATTGTGCCACGAACTCAGGATAGGGAATTGCTGGCTGCTGGTAGCGCTGCAATAAATAGAAAAGGTAAGTATTAGTTAAGTTAGGATTAGTTTAGGTTAAGTTAGGCTTAGTTTACTCACCGCGATGGGCTGCTCCACTGACTGGCGCACGTTCTGCTGCTCGCTGAGCCGAGCAATCTCGACGATAGCCGTATCCAGATCTCCCCGTAGTTCTGCCATTTGAGACACCATCACACCGAAACGCAGCTCCATTGCCGCTAATCGTCCCGCCGCGCCAAAGCACGACAATGGAGACTGCGTGTTTCGCCTCGACGACGGTCCAGGCTGCGGGCTGGATGTGACTGGCCCAGGCTGCGGGGACCATTCCCTGGCTGTAGAGGGGCCAGGCTGCGGGGACCATTCCCTGGCTGTAGAGGGGCCAGGCTGCGGGGACGGTTCTCGCGGCGTGGCCGGCGTGGCGGCCCGTCGACGGCGTAATCTTCGCCGCAGACTGCGGCTCCCACCAGGCTGCGGGGACGGCGCTATCGGCGGTGTGGCCCGTGACTGACTCCGACGTCTCTTTCGCCGACGGTCTGATGGCGGCGGCGGCGATGGCGACCGTGATGGTGGCCCCTGCTCCCACCACATGGAACGTGTCGTTGCCGGCATCTTCACACGATTAGACTGTCAAAAAACAAAGAAAAATGTATGGTTACTTTGATTTGTTCTACAAACACAAACGTACCACATATGGCAACATGGTTGAATCGAACACTGACCTACTTTACTGACATGTAGCTAGTTTTAGCTATATGGCCAGTAAACGAAAGTCATTGTTCGGTTTGACTTCAATAGGTGAGCCGAGCTGAGCACCACAATGGGACAATGGTGGTGTGTTTTGTTAGTATTGTAAGTACACTGAGGACCGGCAGCGTATTGGTGGCATGGTCTACGAGCGAGCGAGTATGTGCGCGAAGCACTCCTCAACGTAATCGTCCAACCTCACCACAACGTTTCACCTCTTAAAATCGTTCCTCGTGCCGTATGATGCACAGCCCAGCTGCCTGGCGAACCGCGCTGGGCTGGGCTTTTTTCCCAGCAAACCAATCGATGTGGCAGAATGCTATCATCGAAGATCTTTTTGTTTATGGAGTTCGAAGGACCACTACCGTGAGCTCGATCGTTGCATTTCAGAGTAGTAGTGATAGGCTTTAGATATAGTACCAATTTTTGTAGAAAAAAAAAATCAGCTAGATTGATAGGAGCTAGGGCAGGAGCACATATGTGATTGGCAGGGAATGTGGTTGGAGTTTAAAGGTACTGAAAAATCACCCCTAATGATGATTTTGATTGAAACTGAAAATCGGTTTCGATCGAAATTAGTAATAGAGGTGACTTTTCAGTACATTTAACGAGGGCTTATCACATATGTGCTCCTTTTAGCTTGTTAGTTAGCTACCTCAAAATTTACCATTCACTTATAGTAGCTAGCTAGTTAAAAGAGTGGTATCATATTTCCCGGATTTTAATTTCAGATTGGGCCATTGATCAGTTTGACGTTTAAGATAAATCCAAGAAATTAGAACGTAACAACAATAAATTTCAGATGACGACCTTTCGTTTGAGCTTATTGCCAAAACGTCAACCCAATCACGTAAGTTTAACGATAAACCTGGTGCACAATGACAATGCATTAATCTGCGAGTAAATAACCTAGCTCTTACGTGAAGAAATGGAAGGTCGAAGGTCACACCTTTGAAACAAATAACTACACCAAGATTTGAGCTTTTCGTAGCTTTAGAGAGTGTCTAGGATAAGAGAGAAGCGGACTGGTTGATTTTACTCAACTGTCAAAGCCAGAACCAATCGAGCAACGCATGTCTTGATTGAAATGGCAGTGTTGCTAGAAACCACCTAGGCATAGGTTGCCAAGGTCGTTGGTTTTGAATATGTTTTTCTCTTATCCCAAAAACCCTCTTTACGTAGCACCTTTGGCTGTTGCGTTGCGCTATATAAGTAAAGAACGTCGTACCTTCGGTAGTCAAGATGCTGTTTAAACGAGTGGTGCGACAGTCAACATTGCTCAGGTGTTACTATTTCTTCGACTCCAACTTGGACACCTGATGCTCAAAAAATGCTTCCGATTCTGACTCCACATCCCTGGTTGTTGGTTATTTAAGTTGTATTTAATTAAAGGCGTCTGTACAATAGTGCATTTCTTAAAATTCCTACGTACAGTATTTGGAAAACAAATCAATAAATATTTCACCAAACATAATAGGTAACCATCATGGCTAACCCTCCTCAATTCAAATCAATTCCGTCCCGTTACATCATTTACCACCGGAATCACGCGAACGGTGCCAAGTTTGTCACGACTGGGATAAAGTCTGTAGTATCAAAATATGTCCAAACAGAATCATAGTGTCTATATGGATAATGCTTATTTATTCCCACGTATACCAGATGATTTAGGCTCTCCAAATCGTACTGCAGTTCAGATGATTTGTTTTACTAGATCAACAAAGACTGGGATAATATCTATAGTATCGAAATATCGATATGGAAAGCCTAGAACATTTGGCATACACGAAAATAGGTTGTCATGAGCCACATAGACACTTTGAATCTGTTTGGACATGTTTCGATACTACAGATATTGAATTAGTCTTGGGTGATCTAGTAGAAAAATAATCTGATCTCCATCTATGGGGCGACCCCGGCGTAGTGGTTAGCATCCATACCTCTCACGCCAAAGTCACGAGTTCAAATCTCACCTCCGGACAAGTCACGAATGACCCAAGAGCGTTAAAGTGACTATAATAATAAAAAAAAACTTCTAACATCTTGTATACGTAGCAAGTCCAGTCCAAGCAAATCAATGCATGCCTACGCATCTACATGTAATTAAACCAGCGAGTGTGGGACACTAGGATACCCTAGGTGAAGGAAATGAACAACACGGCGTTGTATTCCTTCATCGTCTGGAGAGGGATGAAGGTGAACTTTCCATCGAAGCGAGGGACCACTATAGAAGATAAGTTGGAGGAGCATAGAAAAGTGTACAACTTACAGTTCAAGAAGTTTGCATCAGCTTATGAGGTCGGCCAGAAGGTTTTCAAACGGAATTTGCGTCAATCGTCAATCTGGGAGTTTTTTCAGCCAGCGTTATCCGTCCGGGAAAAAAGACTCCACGTCGTTCTTCTGGGTGATTCCTTAAAAAAAAGAAAAGTTTTAGTTTCTGTCTTAAATTGCGCCTAAATCAGAAACAACTTACCGTACTAACACGTGTAGCATTATGGCACGTGTGAAGATGTAGTCCATAGGTCATCAATGTTGTCCAAAGGCTGTGATTCCTTCGTCAGAGAGGATAAATTTTACAGCATCTTATCATCATCGTCATCTCATCAGTCCGGTAGGGTCGTCGTTGATGAAGATGGAATGCTGAAAAAGAGAAAGAGAAAGATATATAATTATTGTTACCGGTAACAGAATTTCAGTCCGGATTGAAAAGGTGCACAAACAAAAGCCAACGACAAGGAAAAGACTAGTGTCTCTAAGTAGGAGAGATGGCACCGTCAGCGTTGACGGCAAATAACTCACGAACACTAGCGGACCGTGAGTACTGTGCCACCTATGCATCCTTCCATCTTGATCTTGGAATGAATACGAATCCATCTTCACATTATAGTCACTAGGAATTCCAGCTTCACCGTTAATTATTGTGTAGATTCCAATCGGTACTCACCAGCAAGCACACTTCACAAGTACCACCTAACTTTGTCACACATTTAATACCCCAACAATCCTGCACCACTGTCCGTTACAATTTTTTCAGTTGATGATGCATCGTTTAAAAAATTGACGTTTCAATGAAGAAAAAAACATGCACGCCTACGTTGATCAAAATTTCGATTTTCACGACTTTCACCCACTGCGCATCCCCTTCCATAGTCGCTACCATAGCAACACCATTAACACCGAATAGGGACTTTTTGGTGAATAAAAAATTCGTTTAGGGACCGTGCTTTCGAGCAAACCAATCGATGTGGCAGAATGCTATCATCGAAGATCTTTTTGTTTATGGAGTTCGAAGGACCACTACCGTGAGCTCGATCGTTGCATTTCAGAGTAGTAGTGATAGGCTTTAGATATAGTACCAATTTTTGTAGAAAAAAAAAATCAGCTAGATTGATAGGAGCTAGGGCAGGAGCACATATGTGATTGGCAGGGAATGTGGTTGGAGTTTAAAGGTACTGAAAAATCACCCCTAATGATGATTTTGATTGAAACTGAAAATCGGTTTCGATCGAAATTAGTAATAGAGGTGACTTTTCAGTACATTTAACGAGGGCTTATCACATATGTGCTCCTTTTAGCTTGTTAGTTAGCTACCTCAAAATTTACCATTCACTTATAGTTAACATGCTAGCTAGTTAAAAGAGTGGTATCATATTTCCCGGATTTTAATTTCAGATTGGGCCATTGATCAGTTTGACGTTTAAGATAAATCCAAGAAATTAGAACGTAACAACAATAAATTTCAGATGACGACCTTTCGTTTGAGCTTATTGCCAAAACGTCAACCCAATCACGTAAGTTTAACGATAAACCTGGTGCACAATGACAATGCATTAATCTGCGAGTAAATAACCTAGCTCTTACGTGAAGAAATGGAAGGTCGAAGGTCTCACCTTTGAAACAAATAACTACACCAAGATTGGAGCTTTTCGTAGCTTTAGAGAGTGTCTAGGATAAGAGAGAAGCGGACTGGTTGATTTTACTCAACTGTCAAAGCCAGAACCAATCGAGCAACGCATGTCTTGATTGAAATGGCAGTGTTGCTAGAAACCACCTAGGCATAGGTTGCCAAGGTCGTTGGTTTTGAATATGTTTTTCTCTTATCCCAAAAACCCTCTTTACGTAGCACCTTTGGCTGTTGCGTTGCGCTATATAAGTAAAGAACGTCGTACCTTCGGTAGTCAAGATGCTGTTTAAACGAGTGGTGCGACAGTCAACATTGCTCAGGTGTTACTATTTCTTCGACTCCAACTTGGACACCTGATGCTCAAAAAATGCTTCCGATTCTGACTCCACATCCCTGGTTGTTGGTTATTTAAGTTGTATTTAATTAAAGGCGTCTGTACAATAGTGCATTTCTTAAAATTCCTACGTACAGTATTTGGAAAACAAATCAATAAATATTTCACCAAACATAATAGGTAACCATCATGGCTAACCCTCCTCAATTCAAATCAATTCCGTCCCGTTACATCATTTACCACCGGAATCACGCGAACGGTGCCAAGTTTGTCACGACTGGGATAAAGTCTGTAGTATCAAAATATGTCCAAACAGAATCATAGTGTCTATATGGATAATGCTTATTTATTCCCACGTATACCAGATGATTTAGGCTCTCCAAATCGTACTGCAGTTCAGATGATTTGTTTTACTAGATCAACAAAGACTGGGATAATATCTATAGTATCGAAATATCGATATGGAAAGCCTAGAACATTTGGCATACACGAAAATAGGTTGTCATGAGCCACATAGACACTTTGAATCTGTTTGGACATGTTTCGATACTACAGATATTGAATTAGTCTTGGGTGATCTAGTAGAAAAATAATCTGATCTCCATCTATGGGGCGACCCCGGCGTAGTGGTTAGCATCCATACCTCTCACGCCAAAGTCACGAGTTCAAATCTCACCTCCGGACAAGTCACGAATGACCCAAGAGCGTTAAAGTGACTATAATAATAAAAAAAACTTCTAACATCTTGTATACGTAGCAAGTCCAGTCCAAGCAAATCAATGCATGCCTACGCATCTACATGTAATTAAACCAGCGAGTGTGGGACACTAGGATACCCTAGGTGAAGGAAATGAACAACACGGCGTTGTATTCCTTCATCGTCTGGAGAGGGATGAAGGTGAACTTTCCATCGAAGCGAGGGACCACTTGGAGGAGCATAGAAAAGTGTACAACTTACAGTTCAAGAAGTTTGCATCAGCTTATGAGGTCGGCCAGAAGGTTTTCAAACGGAATTTGCGTCAATCGTCAATCTGGGAGTTTTTTCAGCCAGCGTTATCCGTCCGGGAAAAAAGACTCCACGTCGTTCTTCTGGGTGATTCCTTAAAAAAAGAAAAGTTTTAGTTTCTGTCTTAAATTGCGCCTAAATCAAAAACAACTTACCGTACTAACACGTGTAGCATTATGGCACGTGTGAAGATGTAGTCCATAGGTCATCAATGTTGTCCAAAGGCTGTGATTCCTTCGTCAGAGAGGATAAATTTTACAGCATCTTATCATCATCGTCATCTCATCAGTCCGGTAGGGTCGTCGTTGATGAAGATGGAATGCTGAAAAAGAGAAAGAGAAAGATATATAATTATTGTTACCGGTAACAGAATTTCAGTCCGGATTGAAAAGGTGCACAAACAAAAGCCAACGACAAGGAAAAGACTAGTGTATCTAAGTAGGAGAGATGGCACCGTCAGCGTTGACGGCAAATAACTCACGAACACTAGCGGACCGTGAGTACTGTGCCACCTATGCATCCTTCCATCTTGATCTTGGAATGAATACGAATCCATCTTCACATTATAGCCACTAGGAATTCCAGCTTCACCGTTAATTATTGTGTAGATTCCAATCGGTACTCACCAGCAAGCACACTTCACAAGTACCACCTAACTTTGTCACACATTTAATACCCCAACAATCCTGCACCACTGTCCGTTACAATTTTTTCAGTTGATGATGCATCGTTTAAAAAATTGACGTTTCAATGAAGAAAAAAACATGCACGCCTACGTTGATCAAAATTTTGATTTTCACGACTTTCACCCACTGCGCATCCCCTTCCATAGTCGCTACCATAGCAACACCATTAACACCGAATAGGGACTTTTTGGTGAATAAAAAATTCGTTTAGGGACCGTGCTTTCGAGCAAACCAATCGATGTGGCAGAATGCTATCATCGAAGATCTTTTTGTTTATGGAGTTCGAAGGACCACTACCGTGAGCTCGATCGTTGCATTTCAGAGTAGTAGTGATAGGCTTTAGATATAGTACCAATTTTTGTAGAAAAAAAAATCAGCTAGATTGATAGGAGCTAGGGCAGGAGCACATATGTGAATGGCAGGGAATGTGGTTGGAGTTTAAAGGTACTGAAAAATCACCCCTAATGATGATTTTGATTGAAACTGAAAATCGGTTTCGATCGAAATTAGTAATAGAGGTGACTTTTCAGTACATTTAACGAGGGCTTATCACATATGTGCTCCTTTTAGCTTGTTAGTTAGCTACCTCAAAATTTACCATTCACTTATAGTTAACATGCTAGCTAGTTAAAAGAGTGGTATCATATTTCCCGGATTTTAATTTCAGATTGGGCCATTGATCAGTTTGACGTTTAAGATAAATCCAAGAAATTAGAACGTAACAACAATAAATTTCAGATGACGACCTTTCGTTTGAGCTTATTGCCAAAACGTCAACCCAATCACGTAAGTTTAACGATAAACCTGGTGCACAATGACAATGCATTAATCTGCGAGTAAATAACCTAGCTCTTACGTGAAGAAATGGAAGGTCGAAGGTCACACCTTTGAAACAAATAACTACACCAAGATTGGAGCTTTTCGTAGCTTTAGAGAGTGTCTAGGATAAGAGAGAAGCGGACTGGTTGATTTTACTCAACTGTCAAAGCCAGAACCAATCGAGCAACGCATGTCTTGATTGAAATGGCAGTGTTGCTAGAAACCACCTAGGCATAGGTTGCCAAGGTCGTTGGTTTTGAATATGTTTTTCTCTTATCCCAAAAACCCTCTTTACGTAGCACCTTTGGCTGTTGCGTTGCGCTATATAAGTAAAGAACGTCGTACCTTCGGTAGTCAAGATGCTGTTTAAACGAGTGGTGCGACAGTCAACATTGCTCAGGTGTTACTATTTCTTCGACTCCAACTTGGACACCTGATGCTCAAAAAATGCTTCCGATTCTGACTCCACATCCCTGGTTGTTGGTTATTTAAGTTGTATTTAATTAAAGGCGTCTGTACAATAGTGCATTTCTTAAAATTCCTACGTACAGTATTTGGAAAACAAATCAATAAATATTTCACCAAACATAATAGGTAACCATCATGGCTAACCCTCCTCAATTCAAATCAATTCCGTCCCGTTACATCATTTACCACCGGAATCACGCGAACGGTGCCAAGTTTGTCACGACTGGGATAAAGTCTGTAGTATCAAAATATGTCCAAACAGAATCATAGTGTCTATATGGATAATGCTTATTTATTCCCACGTATACCAGATGATTTAGGCTCTCCAAATCGTACTGCAGTTTAGATGATTTGTTTTACTAGATCAACAACTGGGATAATATCTATAGTATCGAAATATCGATATGGAAAGCCTAGAACATTTGGCATACACGAAAATAGGTTGTCATGAGCCACATAGACACTTTGAATCTGTTTGGACATGTTTCGATACTACAGATATTGAATTAGTCTTGGGTGATCTAGTAGAAAAATAATCTGATCTCCATCTATGGGGCGACCCCGGCGTAGTGGTTAGCATCCATACCTCTCACGCCAAAGTCACGAGTTCAAATCTCACCTCCGGACAAGTCACGAATGACCCAAGAGCGTTAAAGTGACTATAATAATAATAAAAAACTTCTAACATCTTGTATACGTAGCAAGTCCAGTCCAAGCAAATCAATGCATGCCTACGCATCTACATGTAATTAAACCAGCGAGTGTGGGACACTAGGATACCCTAGGTGAAGGAAATGAACAACACGGCGTTGTATTCCTTCATCGTCTGGAGAGGGATGAAGGTGAACTTTCCATCGAAGCGAGGGACCACTATAGAAGATAAGTTGGAGGAGCATAGAAAAGTGTACAACTTACAGTTCAAGAAGTTTGCATCAGCTTATGAGGTCGGCCAGAAGGTTTTCAAACGGAATTTGCGTCAATCGTCAATCTGGGAGTTTTTTCAGCCAGCGTTATCCGTCCGGGAAAAAAGACTCCACGTCGTTCTTCTGGGTGATTCCTTAAAAAAAAGAAAAGTTTTAGTTTCTGTCTTAAATTGCGCCTAAATCAGAAACAACTTACCGTACTAACACGTGTAGCATTATGGCACGTGTGAAGATGTAGTCCATAGGTCATCAATGTTGTCCAAAGGCTGTGATTCCTTCGTCAGAGAGGATAAATTTTACAGCATCTTATCATCATCGTCATCTCATCAGTCCGGTAGGGTCGTCGTTGATGAAGATGGAATGCTGAAAAAGAGAAAGAGAAAGATATATAATTATTGTTACCGGTAACAGAATTTCAGTCCGGATTGAAAAGGTGCACAAACAAAAGCCAACGACAAGGAAAAGACTAGTGTATCTAAGTAGGAGAGATGGCACCGTCAGCGTTGACGGCAAATAACTCACGAACACTAGCGGACCGTGAGTACTGTGCCACCTATGCATCCTTCCATCTTGATCTTGGAATGAATACGAATCCATCTTCACATTATAGCCACTAGGAATTCCAGCTTCACCGTTAATTATTGTGTAGATTCCAATCGGTACTCACCAGCAAGCACACTTCACAAGTACCACCTAACTTTGTCACACATTTAATACCCCAACAATCCTGCACCACTGTCCGTTACAATTTTTTCAGTTGATGATGCATCGTTTAAAAAATTGACGTTTCAATGAAGAAAAAAACATGCACGCCTACGTTGATCAAAATTTTGATTTTCACGACTTTCACCCACTGCGCATCCCCTTCCATAGTCGCTACCATAGCAACACCATTAACACCGAATAGGGACTTTTTGGTGAATAAAAAATTCGTTTAGGGACCGTGCTTTCGAGCAAACCAATCGATGTGGCAGAATGCTATCATCGAAGATCTTTTTGTTTATGGAGTTCGAAGGACCACTACCGTGAGCTCGATCGTTGCATTTCAGAGTAGTAGTGATAGGCTTTAGATATAGTACCAATTTTTGTAGAAAAAAAAAAAATCAGCTAGATTGATAGGAGCTAGGGCAGGAGCACATATGTGATTGGCAGGGAATGTGGTTGGAGTTTAAAGGTACTGAAAAATCACCCCTAATGATGATTTTGATTGAAACTGAAAATCGGTTTCGATCGAAATTAGTAATAGAGGTGACTTTTCAGTACATTTAACGAGGGCTTATCACATATGTGCTCCTTTTAGCTTGTTAGTTAGCTACCGCAAAATTTACCATTCACTTATAGTTAACATGCTAGCTAGTTAAAAGAGTGGTATCATATTTCCCGGATTTTAATTTCAGATTGGGCCATTGATCAGTTTGACGTTTAAGATAAATCCAAGAAATTAGAACGTAACAACAATAAATTTCAGATGACGACCTTTCGTTTGAGCTTATTGCCAAAACGTCAACCCAATCACGTAAGTTTAACGATAAACCTGGTGCACAATGACAATGCATTAATCTGCGAGTAAATAACCTAGCTCTTACGTGAAGAAATGGAAGGTCGAAGGTCACACCTTTGAAACAAATAACTACACCAAGATTGGAGCTTTTCGTAGCTTTAGAGAGTGTCTAGGATAAGAGAGAAGCGGACTGGTTGATTTTACTCAACTGTCAAAGCCAGAACCAATCGAGCAACGCATGTCTTGATTGAAATGGCAGTGTTGCTAGAAACCACCTAGGCATAGGTTGCCAAGGTCGTTGGTTTTGAATATGTTTTTCTCTTATCCCAAAAACCCTCTTTACGTAGCACCTTTGGCTGTTGCGTTGCGCTATATAAGTAAAGAACGTCGTACCTTCGGTAGTCAAGATGCTGTTTAAATGAGTGGTGCGACAGTCAACATTGCTCAGGTGTTACTATTTCTTCGACTCCAACTTGGACACCTGATGCTCAAAAAATGCTTCCGATTCTGACTCCACATCCCTGGTTGTTGGTTATTTAAGTTGTATTTAATTAAAGGCGTCTGTACAATAGTGCATTTCTTAAAATTCCTACGTACAGTATTTGGAAAACAAATCAATAAATATTTCACCAAACATAATAGGTAACCATCATGGCTAACCCTCCTCAATTCAAATCAATTCCGTCCCGTTACATCATTTACCACCGGAATCACGCGAACGGTGCCAAGTTTGTCACGACTGGGATAAAGTCTGTAGTATCAAAATATGTCCAAACAGAATCATAGTGTCTATATGGATAATGCTTATTTATTCCCACGTATACCAGATGATTTAGGCTCTCCAAATTGTACTGCAGTTCAGATGATTTGTTTTACTAGATCAACAAAGACTGGGATAATATCTATAGTATCGAAATATCGATATGGAAAGCCTAGAACATTTGGCATACACGAAAATAGGTTGTCATGAGCCACATAGACACTTTGAATCTGTTTGGACATGTTTCGATACTACAGATATTGAATTAGTCTTGGGTGATCTAGTAGAAAAATAATCTGATCTCCATCTATGGGGCGACCCCGGCGTAGTGGTTAGCATCCATACCTCTCACGCCAAAGTCACGAGTTCAAATCTCACCTCCGGACAAGTCACGAATGACCCAAGAGCGTTAAAGTGACTATAATAATAAAAAAAAACTTCTAACATCTTGTATACGTAGCAAGTCCAGTCCAAGCAAATCAATGCATGCCTACGCATCTACATGTAATTAAACCAGCGAGTGTGGGACACTAGGATACCCTAGGTGAAGGAAATGAACAACACGGCGTTGTATTCCTTCATCGTCTGGAGAGGGATGAAGGTGAACTTTCCATCGAAGCGAGGGACCACTTGGAGGAGCATAGAAAAGTGTACAACTTACAGTTCAAGAAGTTTGCATCAGCTTATGAGGTCGGCCAGAAGGTTTTCAAACGGAATTTGCGTCAATCGTCAATCTGGGAGTTTTTTCAGCCAGCGTTATCCGTCCGGGAAAAAAGACTCCACGTCGTTCTTCTGGGTGATTCCTTAAAAAAAAGAAAAGTTTTAGTTTCTGTCTTAAATTGCGCCTAAATCAGAAACAACTTACCGTACTAACACGTGTAGCATTATGGCACGTGTGAAGATGTAGTCCATAGGTCATCAATGTTGTCCAAAGGCTGTGATTCCTTCGTCAGAGAGGATAAATTTTACAGCATCTTATCATCATCGTCATCTCATCAGTCCGGTAGGGTCGTCGTTGATGAAGATGGAATGCTGAAAAAGAGAAAGAGAAATATATATAATTATTGTTACCGGTAACAGAATTTCAGTCCGGATTGAAAAGGTGCACAAACAAAAGCCAACGACAAGGAAAAGACTAGTGTCTCTAAGTAGGAGAGATGGCACCGTCAGCGTTGACGGCAAATAACTCACGAACACTAGCGGACCGTGAGTACTGTGCCACCTATGCATCCTTCCATCTTGATCTTGGAATGAATACGAATCCATCTTCACATTATAGCCACTAGGAATTCCAGCTTCACCGTTAATTATTGTGTAGATTCCAATCGGTACTCACCAGCAAGCACACTTCACAAGTACCACCTAACTTTGTCACACATTTAATACCCCAACAATCCTGCACCACTGTCCGTTACAATTTTTTCAGTTGATGATGCATCGTTTAAAAAATTGACGTTTCAATGAAGAAAAAAACATGCACGCCTACGTTGATCAAAATTTTGATTTTCACGACTTTCACCCACTGCGCATCCCCTTCCATAGTCGCTACCATAGCAACACCATTAACACCGAATAGGGACTTTTTGGTGAATAAAAAATTCGTTTAGGGACCGTGCTTTCGAGCAAACCAATCGATGTGGCAGAATGCTATCATCGAAGATCTTTTTGTTTATGGAGTTCGAAGGACCACTACCGTGAGCTCGATCGTTGCATTTCAGAGTAGTAGTGATAGGCTTTAGATATAGTACCAATTTTTGTAGAAAAAAAAAAAAATCAGCTAGATTGATAGGAGCTAGGGCAGGAGCACATATGTGATTGGCAGGGAATGTGGTTGGAGTTTAAAGGTACTGAAAAATCACCCCTAATGATGATTTTGATTGAAACTGAAAATCGGTTTCGATCGAAATTAGTAATAGAGGTGACTTTTCAGTACATTTGTGCTCCTTTTAGCTTGTTAGTTAGCTACCTCAAAATTTACCATTCACTTATAGTTAACATGCTAGCTAGTTAAAAGAGTGGTATCATATTTCCCGGATTTTAATTTCAGATTGGGCCATTGATCAGTTTGACGTTTAAGATAAATCCAAGAAATTAGAACGTAACAACAATAAATTTCAGATGACGACCTTTCGTTTGAGCTTATTGCCAAAACGTCAACCCAATCACGTAAGTTTAACGATAAACCTGGTGCACAATGACAATGCATTAATCTGCGAGTAAATAACCTAGCTCTTACGTGAAGAAATGGAAGGTCGAAGGTCACACCTTTGAAACAAATAACTACACCAAGATTGGAGCTTTTCGTAGCTTTAGAGAGTGTCTAGGATAAGAGAGAAGCGGACTGGTTGATTTTACTCAACTGTCAAAGCCAGAACCAATCGAGCAACGCATGTCTTGATTGAAATGGCAGTGTTGCTAGAAACCACCTAGGCATAGGTTGCCAAGGTCGTTGGTTTTGAATATGTTTTTCTCTTATCCCAAAAACCCTCTTTACGTAGCACCTTTGGCTGTTGCGTTGCGCTATATAAGTAAAGAACGTCGTACCTTCGGTAGTCAAGATGCTGTTTAAACGAGTGGTGCGACAGTCAACATTGCTCAGGTGTTACTATTTCTTCGACTCCAACTTGGACACCTGATGCTCAAAAAATGCTTCCGATTCTGACTCCACATCCCTGGTTGTTGGTTATTTAAGTTGTATTTAATTAAAGGCGTCTGTACAATAGTGCATTTCTTAAAATTCCTACGTACAGTATTTGGAAAACAAATCAATAAATATTTCACCAAACATAATAGGTAACCATCATGGCTAACCCTCCTCAATTCAAATCAATTCCGTCCCGTTACATCATTTACCACCGGAATCACGCGAACGGTGCCAAGTTTGTCACGACTGGGATAAAGTCTGTAGTATCAAAATATGTCCAAACAGAATCATAGTGTCTATATGGATAATGCTTATTTATTCCCACGTATACCAGATGATTTAGGCTCTCCAAATCGTACTGCAGTTTAGATGATTTGTTTTACTAGATCAACAAAGACTGGGATAATATCTATAGTATCGAAATATCGATATGGAAAGCCTAGAACATTTGGCATACACGAAAATAGGTTGTCATGAGCCACATAGACACTTTGAATCTGTTTGGACATGTTTCGATACTACAGATATTGAATTAGTCTTGGGTGATCTAGTAGAAAAATAATCTGATCTCCATCTATGGGGCGACCCCGGCGTAGTGGTTAGCATCCATACCTCTCACGCCAAAGTCACGAGTTCAAATCTCACCTCCGGACAAGTCACGAATGACCCAAGAGCGTTAAAGTGACTATAATAATAAAAAAAAACTTCTAACATCTTGTATACGTAGCAAGTCCAGTCCAAGCAAATCAATGCATGCCTACGCATCTACATGTAATTAAACCAGCGAGTGTGGGACACTAGGATACCCTAGGTGAAGGAAATGAACAACACGGCGTTGTATTCCTTCATCGTCTGGAGAGGGATGAAGGTGAACTTTCCATCGAAGCGAGGGACCACTATAGAAGATAAGTTGGAGGAGCATAGAAAAGTGTACAACTTACAGTTCAAGAAGTTTGCATCAGCTTATGAGGTCGGCCAGAAGGTTTTCAAACGGAATTTGCGTCAATCGTCAATCTGGGAGTTTTTTCAGCCAGCGTTATCCGTCCGGGAAAAAAGACTCCACGTCGTTCTTCTGGGTGATTCCTTAAAAAAAAGAAAAGTTTTAGTTTCTGTCTTAAATTGCGCCTAAATCAGAAACAACTTACCGTACTAACACGTGTAGCATTATGGCACGTGTGAAGATGTAGTCCATAGGTCATCAATGTTGTCCAAAGGCTGTGATTCCTTCGTCAGAGAGGATAAATTTTACAGCATCTTATCATCATCGTCATCTCATCAGTCCGGTAGGGTCGTCGTTGATGAAGATGGAATGCTGAAAAAGAGAAAGAGAAAGATATATAATTATTGTTACCGGTAACAGAATTTCAGTCCGGATTGAAAAGGTGCACAAACAAAAGCCAACGACAAGGAAAAGACTAGTGTATCTAAGTAGGAGAGATGGCACCGTCAGCGTTGACGGCAAATAACTCACGAACACTAGCGGACCGTGAGTACTGTGCCACCTATGCATCCTTCCATCTTGATCTTGGAATGAATACGAATCCATCTTCACATTATAGCCACTAGGAATTCCAGCTTCACCGTTAATTATTGTGTAGATTCCAATCGGTACTCACCAGCAAGCACACTTCACAAGTACCACCTAACTTTGTCACACATTTAATACCCCAACAATCCTGCACCACTGTCCGTTACAATTTTTTCAGTTGATGATGCATCGTTTAAAAAATTGACGTTTCAATGAAGAAAAAAACATGCACGCCTACGTTGATCAAAATTTTGATTTTCACGACTTTCACCCACTGCGCATCCCCTTCCATAGTCGCTACCATAGCAACACCATTAACACCGAATAGGGACTTTTTGGTGAATAAAAAATTCGTTTAGGGACCGTGCTTTCGAGCAAACCAATCGATGTGGCAGAATGCTATCATCGAAGATCTTTTTGTTTATGGAGTTCGAAGGACCACTACCGTGAGCTCGATCGTTGCATTTCAGAGTAGTAGTGATAGGCTTTAGATATAGTACCAATTTTTGTAGAAAAAAAAAATCAGCTAGATTGATAGGAGCTAGGGCAGGAGCACATATGTGATTGGCAGGGAATGTGGTTGGAGTTTAAAGGTACTGAAAAATCACCCCTAATGATGATTTTGATTGAAACTGAAAATCGGTTTCGATCGAAATTAGTAATAGAGGTGACTTTTCAGTACATTTAACGAGGGCTTATCACATATGTGCTCCTTTTAGCTTGTTAGTTAGCTACCGCAAAATTTACCATTCACTTATAGTTAACATGCTAGCTAGTTAAAAGAGTGGTATCATATTTCCCGGATTTTAATTTCAGATTGGGCCATTGATCAGTTTGACGTTTAAGATAAATCCAAGAAATTAGAACGTAACAACAATAAATTTCAGATGACGACCTTTCGTTTGAGCTTATTGCCAAAACGTCAACCCAATCACGTAAGTTTAACGATAAACCTGGTGCACAATGACAATGCATTAATCTGCGAGTAAATAACCTAGCTCTTACGTGAAGAAATGGAAGGTCGAAGGTCACACCTTTGAAACAAATAACTACACCAAGATTGGAGCTTTTCGTAGCTTTAGAGAGTGTCTAGGATAAGAGAGAAGCGGACTGGTTGATTTTACTCAACTGTCAAAGCCAGAACCAATCGAGCAACGCATGTCTTGATTGAAATGGCAGTGTTGCTAGAAACCACCTAGGCATAGGTTGCCAAGGTCGTTGGTTTTGAATATGTTTTTCTCTTATCCCAAAAACCCTCTTTACGTAGCACCTTTGGCTGTTGCGTTGCGCTATATAAGTAAAGAACGTCGTACCTTCGGTAGTCAAGATGCTGTTTAAACGAGTGGTGCGACAGTCAACATTGCTCAGGTGTTACTATTTCTTCGACTCCAACTTGGACACCTGATGCTCAAAAAATGCTTCCGATTCTGACTCCACATCCCTGGTTGTTGGTTATTTAAGTTGTATTTAATTAAAGGCGTCTGTACAATAGTGCATTTCTTAAAATTCCTACGTACAGTATTTGGAAAACAAATCAATAAATATTTCACCAAACATAATAGGTAACCATCATGGCTAACCCTCCTCAATTCAAATCAATTCCGTCCCGTTACATCATTTACCACCGGAATCACGCGAACGGTGCCAAGTTTGTCACGACTGGGATAAAGTCTGTAGTATCAAAATATGTCCAAACAGAATCATAGTGTCTATATGGATAATGCTTATTTATTCCCACGTATACCAGATGATTTAGGCTCTCCAAATCGTACTGCAGTTCAGATGATTTGTTTTACTAGATCAACAAAGACTGGGATAATATCTATAGTATCGAAATATCGATATGGAAAGCCTAGAACATTTGGCATACACGAAAATAGGTTGTCATGAGCCACATAGACACTTTGAATCTGTTTGGACATGTTTCGATACTACAGATATTGAATTAGTCTTGGGTGATCTAGTAGAAAAATAATCTGATCTCCATCTATGGGGCGACCCCGGCGTAGTGGTTAGCATCCATACCTCTCACGCCAAAGTCACGAGTTCAAATCTCACCTCCGGACAAGTCACGAATGACCCAAGAGCGTTAAAGTGACTATAATATTAAAAAAAAAAAACTTCTAACATCTTGTATACGTAGCAAGTCCAGTCCAAGCAAATCAATGCATGCCATGTAATTAAACCAGCGAGTGTGGGACACTAGGATACCCTAGGTGAAGGAAATGAACAACACGGCGTTGTATTCCTTCATCGTCTGGAGAGGGATGAAGGTGAACTTTCCATCGAAGCGAGGGACCACTTGGAGGAGCATAGAAAAGTGTACAACTTACAGTTCAAGAAGTTTGCATCAGCTTATGAGGTCGGCCAGAAGGTTTTCAAACGGAATTTGCGTCAATCGTCAATCTGGGAGTTTTTTCAGCCAGCGTTATCCGTCCGGGAAAAAAGACTCCACGTCGTTCTTCTGGGTGATTCCTTAAAAAAAGAAAAGTTTTAGTTTCTGTCTTAAATTGCGCCTAAATCAAAAACAACTTACCGTACTAACACGTGTAGCATTATGGCACGTGTGAAGATGTAGTCCATAGGTCATCAATGTTGTCCAAAGGCTGTGATTCCTTCGTCAGAGAGGATAAATTTTACAGCATCTTATCATCATCGTCATCTCATCAGTCCGGTAGGGTCGTCGTTGATGAAGATGGAATGCTGAAAAAGAGAAAGAGAAAGATATATAATTATTGTTACCGGTAACAGAATTTCAGTCCGGATTGAAAAGATGCACAAACAAAAGCCAACGACAAGGAAAAGACTAGTGTCTCTAAGTAGGAGAGATGGCACCGCATCTACATGTAATTAAACCAGCGAGTGTGGGACACTAGGATACCCTAGGTGAAGGAAATGAACAACACGGCGTTGTATTCCTTCATCGTCTGGAGAGGGATGAAGGTGAACTTTCCATCGAAGCGAGGGACCACTTGGAGGAGCATAGAAAAGTGTACAACTTACAGTTCAAGAAGTTTGCATCAGCTTATGAGGTCGGCCAGAAGGTTTTCAAACGGAATTTGCGTCAATCGTCAATCTGGGAGTTTTTTCAGCCAGCGTTATCCGTCCGGGAAAAAAGACTCCACGTCGTTCTTCTGGGTGATTCCTTAAAAAAAGAAAAGTTTTAGTTTCTGTCTTAAATTGCGCCTAAATCAAAAACAACTTACCGTACTAACACGTGTAGCATTATGGCACGTGTGAAGATGTAGTCCATAGGTCATCAATGTTGTCCAAAGGCTGTGATTCCTTCGTCAGAGAGGATAAATTTTACAGCATCTTATCATCATCGTCATCTCATCAGTCCGGTAGGGTCGTCGTTGATGAAGATGGAATGCTGAAAAAGAGAAAGAGAAAGATATATAATTATTGTTACCGGTAACAGAATTTCAGTCCGGATTGAAAAGATGCACAAACAAAAGCCAACGACAAGGAAAAGACTAGTGTCTCTAAGTAGGAGAGATGGCACCGTCAGCGTTGACGGCAAATAACTCACGAACACTAGCGGACCGTGAGTACTGTGCCACCTATGCATCCTTCCATCTTGATCTTGGAATAAATACGAATCCATCTTCACATTATAGCCACTAGGAATTCCAGCTTCACCGTTAATTATTGTGTAGATTCCAATCGGTACTCACCAGCAAGCACACTTCACAAGTACCACCTAACTTTGTCACACATTTAATACCCCAACAATCCTGCACCACTGTCCGTTACAATTTTTTCAGTTGATGATGCATCGTTTAAAAAATTGACGTTTCAATGAAGAAAAAAACATGCACGCCTACGTTGATCAAAATTTTGATTTTCACGACTTTCACCCACTGCGCATCCCCTTCCATAGTCGCTACCATAGCAACACCATTAACACCGAATAGGGACTTTTTGGTGAATAAAAAATTCGTTTAGGGACCGTGCTTTCGAGCAAACCAATCGATGTGGCAGAATGCTATCATCGAAGATCTTTTTGTTTATGGAGTTCGAAGGACCACTACCGTGAGCTCGATCGTTGCATTTCAGAGTAGTAGTGATAGGCTTTAGATATAGTACCAATTTTTGTAGAAAAAAAAAAAATCAGCTAGATTGATAGGAGCTAGGGCAGGAGCACATATGTGATTGGCAGGGAATGTGGTTGGAGTTTAAAGGTACTGAAAAATCACCCCTAATGATGATTTTGATTGAAACTGAAAATCGGTTTCGATCGAAATTAGTAATAGAGGTGACTTTTCAGTACATTTAACGAGGGCTTATCACATATGTGCTCCTTTTAGCTTGTTAGTTAGCTACCTCAAAATTTACCATTCACTTATAGTTAACATGCTAGCTAGTTAAAAGAGTGGTATCATATTTCCCGGATTTTAATTTCAGATTGGGCCATTGATCAGTTTGACGTTTAAGATAAATCCAAGAAATTAGAACGTAACAACAATAAATTTCAGATGACGACCTTTCGTTTGAGCTTATTGCCAAAACGTCAACCCAATCACGTAAGTTTAACGATAAACCTGGTGCACAATGACAATGCATTAATCTGCGAGTAAATAACCTAGCTCTTACGTGAAGAAATGGAAGGTCGAAGGTCACACCTTTGAAACAAATAACTACACCAAGATTGGAGCTTTTCGTAGCTTTAGAGAGTGTCTAGGATAAGAGAGAAGCGGACTGGTTGATTTTACTCAACTGTCAAAGCCAGAACCAATCGAGCAACGCATGTCTTGATTGAAATGGCAGTGTTGCTAGAAACCACCTAGGCATAGGTTGCCAAGGTCGTTGGTTTTGAATATGTTTTTCTCTTATCCCAAAAACCCTCTTTACGTAGCACCTTTGGCTGTTGCGTTGCGCTATATAAGTAAAGAACGTCGTACCTTCGGTAGTCAAGATGCTGTTTAAACGAGTGGTGCGACAGTCAACATTGCTCAGGTGTTACTATTTCTTCGACTCCAACTTGGACACCTGATGCTCAAAAAATGCTTCCGATTCTGACTCCACATCCCTGGTTGTTGGTTATTTAAGTTGTATTTAATTAAAGGCGTCTGTACAATAGTGCATTTCTTAAAATTCCTACGTACAGTATTTGGAAAACAAATCAATAAATATTTCACCAAACATAATAGGTAACCATCATGGCTAACCCTCCTCAATTCAAATCAATTCCGTCCCGTTACATCATTTACCACCGGAATCACGCGAACGGTGCCAAGTTTGTCACGACTGGGATAAAGTCTGTAGTATCAAAATATGTCCAAACAGAATCATAGTGTCTATATGGATAATGCTTATTTATTCCCACGTATACCAGATGATTTAGGCTCTCCAAATTGTACTGCAGTTCAGATGATTTGTTTTACTAGATCAACAAAGACTGGGATAATATCTATAGTATCGAAATATCGATATGGAAAGCCTAGAACATTTGGCATACACGAAAATAGGTTGTCATGAGCCACATAGACACTTTGAATCTGTTTGGACATGTTTCGATACTACAGATATTGAATTAGTCTTGGGTGATCTAGTAGAAAAATAATCTGATCTCCATCTATGGGGCGACCCCGGCGTAGTGGTTAGCATCCATACCTCTCACGCCAAAGTCACGAGTTCAAATCTCACCTCCGGACAAGTCACGAATGACCCAAGAGCGTTAAAGTGACTATAATATTAAAAAAAAAAAACTTCTAACATCTTGTATACGTAGCAAGTCCAGTCCAAGCAAATCAATGCATGCCTACGCATCTACATGTAATTAAACCAGCGAGTGTGGGACACTAGGATACCCTAGGTGAAGGAAATGAACAACACGGCGTTGTATTCCTTCATCGTCTGGAGAGGGATGAAGGTGAACTTTCCATCGAAGCGAGGGACCACTTGGAGGAGCATAGAAAAGTGTACAACTTACAGTTCAAGAAGTTTGCATCAGCTTATGAGGTCGGCCAGAAGGTTTTCAAACGGAATTTGCGTCAATCGTCAATCTGGGAGTTTTTTCAGCCAGCGTTATCCGTCCGGGAAAAAAGACTCCACGTCGTTCTTCTGGGTGATTCCTTAAAAAAAGAAAAGTTTTAGTTTCTGTCTTAAATTGCGCCTAAATCAAAAACAACTTACCGTACTAACACGTGTAGCATTATGGCACGTGTGAAGATGTAGTCCATAGGTCATCAATGTTGTCCAAAGGCTGTGATTCCTTCGTCAGAGAGGATAAATTTTACAGCATCTTATCATCATCGTCATCTCATCAGTCCGGTAGGGTCGTCGTTGATGAAGATGGAATGCTGAAAAAGAGAAAGAGAAAGATATATAATTATTGTTACCGGTAACAGAATTTCAGTCCGGATTGAAAAGATGCACAAACAAAAGCCAACGACAAGGAAAAGACTAGTGTCTCTAAGTAGGAGAGATGGCACCGTCAGCGTTGACGGCAAATAACTCACGAACACTAGCGGACCGTGAGTACTGTGCCACCTATGCATCCTTCCATCTTGATCTTGGAATAAATACGAATCCATCTTCACATTATAGCCACTAGGAATTCCAGCTTCACCGTTAATTATTGTGTAGATTCCAATCGGTACTCACCAGCAAGCACACTTCACAAGTACCACCTAACTTTGTCACACATTTAATACCCCAACAATCCTGCACCACTGTCCGTTACAATTTTTTCAGTTGATGATGCATCGTTTAAAAAATTGACGTTTCAATGAAGAAAAAAACATGCACGCCTACGTTGATCAAAATTTTGATTTTCACGACTTTCACCCACTGCGCATCCCCTTCCATAGTCGCTACCATAGCAACACCATTAACACCGAATAGGGACTTTTTGGTGAATAAAAAATTCGTTTAGGGACCGTGCTTTCGAGCAAACCAATCGATGTGGCAGAATGCTATCATCGAAGATCTTTTTGTTTATGGAGTTCGAAGGACCACTACCGTGAGCTCGATCGTTGCATTTCAGAGTAGTAGTGATAGGCTTTAGATATAGTACCAATTTTTGTAGAAAAAAAAAAAATCAGCTAGATTGATAGGAGCTAGGGCAGGAGCACATATGTGATTGGCAGGGAATGTGGTTGGAGTTTAAAGGTACTGAAAAATCACCCCTAATGATGATTTTGATTGAAACTGAAAATCGGTTTCGATCGAAATTAGTAATAGAGGTGACTTTTCAGTACATTTAACGAGGGCTTATCACATATGTGCTCCTTTTAGCTTGTTAGTTAGCTACCTCAAAATTTACCATTCACTTATAGTTAACATGCTAGCTAGTTAAAAGAGTGGTATCATATTTCCCGGATTTTAATTTCAGATTGGGCCATTGATCAGTTTGACGTTTAAGATAAATCCAAGAAATTAGAACGTAACAACAATAAATTTCAGATGACGACCTTTCGTTTGAGCTTATTGCCAAAACGTCAACCCAATCACGTAAGTTTAACGATAAACCTGGTGCACAATGACAATGCATTAATCTGCGAGTAAATAACCTAGCTCTTACGTGAAGAAATGGAAGGTCGAAGGTCACACCTTTGAAACAAATAACTACACCAAGATTGGAGCTTTTCGTAGCTTTAGAGAGTGTCTAGGATAAGAGAGAAGCGGACTGGTTGATTTTACTCAACTGTCAAAGCCAGAACCAATCGAGCAACGCATGTCTTGATTGAAATGGCAGTGTTGCTAGAAACCACCTAGGCATAGGTTGCCAAGGTCGTTGGTTTTGAATATGTTTTTCTCTTATCCCAAAAACCCTCTTTACGTAGCACCTTTGGCTGTTGCGTTGCGCTATATAAGTAAAGAACGTCGTACCTTCGGTAGTCAAGATGCTGTTTAAACGAGTGGTGCGACAGTCAACATTGCTCAGGTGTTACTATTTCTTCGACTCCAACTTGGACACCTGATGCTCAAAAAATGCTTCCGATTCTGACTCCACATCCCTGGTTGTTGGTTATTTAAGTTGTATTTAATTAAAGGCGTCTGTACAATAGTGCATTTCTTAAAATTCCTACGTACAGTATTTGGAAAACAAATCAATAAATATTTCACCAAACATAATAGGTAACCATCATGGCTAACCCTCCTCAATTCAAATCAATTCCGTCCCGTTACATCATTTACCACCGGAATCACGCGAACGGTGCCAAGTTTGTCACGACTGGGATAAAGTCTGTAGTATCAAAATATGTCCAAACAGAATCATAGTGTCTATATGGATAATGCTTATTTATTCCCACGTATACCAGATGATTTAGGCTCTCCAAATTGTACTGCAGTTCAGATGATTTGTTTTACTAGATCAACAAAGACTGGGATAATATCTATAGTATCGAAATATCGATATGGAAAGCCTAGAACATTTGGCATACACGAAAATAGGTTGTCATGAGCCACATAGACACTTTGAATCTGTTTGGACATGTTTCGATACTACAGATATTGAATTAGTCTTGGGTGATCTAGTAGAAAAATAATCTGATCTCCATCTATGGGGCGACCCCAGCGTAGTGGTTAGCATCCATACCTCTCACGCCAAAGTCACGAGTTCAAATCTCACCTCCGGACAAGTCACGAATGACCCAAGAGCGTTAAAGTGACTATAATAATAAAAAAAAACTTCTAACATCTTGTATACGTAGCAAGTCAAGTCCAAGCAAATCAATGCATGCCTACGCATCTACATGTAATTAAACCAGCGAGTGTGGGACACTAGGATACCCTAGGTGAAGGAAATGAACAACACGGCGTTGTATTCCTTCATCGTCTGGAGAGGGATGAAGGTGAACTTTCCATCGAAGCGAGGGACCACTATAGAAGATAAGTTGGAGGAGCATAGAAAAGTGTACAACTTACAGTTCAAGAAGTTTGCATCAGCTTATGAGGTCGGCCAGAAGGTTTTCAAACGGAATTTGCGTCAATCGTCAATCTGGGAGTTTTTTCAGCCAGCGTTATCCGTCCGGGAAAAAAGACTCCACGTCGTTCTTCTGGGTGATTCCTTAAAAAAAAGAAAAGTTTTAGTTTCTGTCTTAAATTGCGCCTAAATCAGAAACAACTTACCGTACTAACACGTGTAGCATTATGGCACGTGTGAAGATGTAGTCCATAGGTCATCAATGTTGTCCAAAGGCTGTGATTCCTTCGTCAGAGAGGATAAATTTTACAGCATCTTATCATCATCGTCATCTCATCAGTCCGGTAGGGTCGTCGTTGATGAAGATGGAATGCTGAAAAAGAGAAAGAGAAAGATATATAATTATTGTTACCGGTAACAGAATTTCAGTCCGGATTGAAAAGGTGCACAAACAAAAGCCAACGACAAGGAAAAGACTAGTGTATCTAAGTAGGAGAGATGGCACCGTCAGCGTTGACGGCAAATAACTCACGAACACTAGCGGACCGTGAGTACTGTGCCACCTATGCATCCTTCCATCTTGATCTTGGAATGAATACGAATCCATCTTCACATTATAGCCACTAGGAATTCCAGCTTCACCGTTAATTATTGTGTAGATTCCAATCGGTACTCACCAGCAAACACACTTCACAAGTACCACCTAACTTTGTCACACATTTAATACCCCAACAATCCTGCACCACTGTCCGTTACAATTTTTTCAGTTGATGATGCATCGTTTAAAAAATTGACGTTTCAATACGTTGATCAAAATTTTGATTTTCACGACTTTCACCCACTGCGCATCCCCTTCCATAGTCGCTACCATAGCAACACCATTAACACCGAATAGGGACTTTTTGGTGAATAAAAAATTCGTTTAGGGACCGTGCTTTCGAGCAAACCAATCGATGTGGCAGAATGCTATCATCGAAGATCTTTTTGTTTATGGAGTTCGAAGGACCACTACCGTGAGCTCGATCGTTGCATTTCAGAGTAGTAGTGATAGGCTTTAGATATAGTACCAATTTTTGTAGAAAAAAAAATCAGCTAGATTGATAGGAGCTAGGGCAGGAGCACATATGTGATTGGCAGGGAATGTGGTTGGAGTTTAAAGGTACTGAAAAATCACCCCTAATGATGATTTTGATTGAAACTGAAAATCGGTTTCGATCGAAATTAGTAATAGAGGTGACTTTTCAGTACATTTAACGAGGGCTTATCACATATGTGCTCCTTTTAGCTTGTTAGTTAGCTACCGCAAAATTTACCATTCACTTATAGTTAACATGCTAGCTAGTTAAAAGAGTGGTATCATATTTCCCGGATTTTAATTTCAGATTGGGCCATTGATCAGTTTGACGTTTAAGATAAATCCAAGAAATTAGAACGTAACAACAATAAATTTCAGATGACGACCTTTCGTTTGAGCTTATTGCCAAAACGTCAACCCAATCACGTAAGTTTAACGATAAACCTGGTGCACAATGACAATGCATTAATCTGCGAGTAAATAACCTAGCTCTTACGTGAAGAAATGGAAGGTCGAAGGTCACACCTTTGAAACAAATAACTACACCAAGATTGGAGCTTTTCGTAGCTTTAGAGAGTGTCTAGGATAAGAGAGAAGCGGACTGGTTGATTTTACTCAACTGTCAAAGCCAGAACCAATCGAGCAACGCATGTCTTGATTGAAATGGCAGTGTTGCTAGAAACCACCTAGGCATAGGTTGCCAAGGTCGTTGGTTTTGAATATGTTTTTCTCTTATCCCAAAAACCCTCTTTACGTAGCACCTTTGGCTGTTGCGTTGCGCTATATAAGTAAAGAACGTCGTACCTTCGGTAGTCAAGATGCTGTTTAAACTAGTGGTGCGACAGTCAACATTGCTCAGGTGTTACTATTTCTTCGACTCCAACTTGGACACCTGATGCTCAAAAAATGCTTCCGATTCTGACTCCACATCCCTGGTTGTTGGTTATTTAAGTTGTATTTAATTAAAGGCGTCTGTACAATAGTGCATTTCTTAAAATTCCTACGTACAGTATTTGGAAAACAAATCAATAAATATTTCACCAAACATAATAGGTAACCATCATAATAGGTAATCATCAACCTCCTCAATTCAAATCAATTCCGTCCCGTTACATCATTTACCACCGGAATCACGCGAACGGTGCCAAGTTTGTCACGACTGGGATAAAGTCTGTAGTATCAAAATATGTCCAAACAGAATCATAGTGTCTATATGGATAATGCTTATTTATTCCCACGTATACCAGATGATTTAGGCTCTCCAAATCGTACTGCAGTTCAGATGATTTGTTTTACTAGATCAACAAAGACTGGGATAATATCTATAGTATCGAAATATCGATATGGAAAGCCTAGAACATTTGGCATACACGAAAATAGGTTGTCATGAGCCACATAGACACTTTGAATCTGTTTAGACATGTTTCGATACTACAGATATTGAATTAGTCTTGGGTGATCTAGTAGAAAAATAATCTGATCTCCATCTATGGGGCGACCCCGGCGTAGTGGTTAGCATCCATACCTCTCACGCCAAAGTCACGAGTTCAAATCTCACCTCCGGACAAGTCACGAATGACCCAAGAGCGTTAAAGTGACTATAATAATAAAAAAACTTCTAACATCTTGTATACGTAGCAAGTCCAGTCCAGTACAGATTTTTTTGTGTGGCTGGCACCGAAAAAGGGAAAAAAAATTCAAGAATTTTTTTTTGTCTTTTTTATTTTTCGATGATTTTTTTTGTGGCTGGCATCGAAAATGAAAAAAAAAAAAATTAAATTTTTTTATTTTTCGATGATTTTTTTGTGTGGCTGGCACCGAAAAAGGGAAAAAAAAATTCAAGAATTTTTTTTTGCCTTTTTTATTTTTCGATGATTTTTTTTGTGGCTGGCAACGAAAATGGAAAAAAAAAATAAATTTTTTTTTTCCATTTTTTTATTTTTCGTTGATTTTTTTGTGTGGCTGGCATCGAAAATGGTAAAAAAAAAATAAATTTTTTTTTCGCCTTTTTTTTTTATTTTTCGATGATTGTTTGGTGTGGCTGGCATCGAAAATGGAAAAAAAAAATTAAAAAAAAAATTTTCGCCTTTTTTTTATTTTTCGATGATTTTTTGGTGTGGCTGGCATCGAAAATGGAAAAAAAAATTTAAAAATTTTTTTTTCGCCTTTTTTATTTTTCGATGATTTTTTTGTGTGGCTGGCATCGAAAATGGGAAAACAAATTTAAGATTTTTTTTTGGCCTTTTTTTTTATTTTTCGATGATTTTTTTGTGTGGCTGGCACCGAAAAAGGGAAAAAAATTCAAGATTTTTTTTTATTTTGTCTTTTTTATTTTTCGATTATTTATTTTGTGGCTGGCATCGAAAATGGAAAAAAAAAATTTAAAATTTTTTTTTCCATTTTATTATTTTTCGATGATTTTTTTTTTGTGGCTGGCATCAAAAATGAAGAAAAAAAATTCAATTTTTTTTTATTTTTGATGATATTTTTGTGTGGCTGGCATCGAAAATAGGAAAACAAATTTAAAATTTTTTTTTCGCCTTTTTTTTATTTTTCGATGATTTTTTGGTGTGGCTGGCATCGAAAATGAAAAAAAAAATTTAAAAAATATTTTCGCCTTGTTTTATTTTTCGATGATTTTTTGGTGTGGCTGGCATCGAAAATGGGAAAATAAAATTTAAGAATTTTTTTTTCGCCTTTTTTTATTTTTCGATGATTTTTTTTGTGGCTGGCATCGAAAATAGAAAAAAAAAATAAAATTTTTTTTTTTTCGCTTTTTTTATTTTTCGATGATTTTTTTGTGTGGCTGGCATCGAAAATGGGAAAACAAATTTAAGAATGTTTTTTTCGCCTTTTTTTATTTTTCGATGATTTTTTTTTGTGTGGCTGGCACCGAAAAAGGGAAAAAAATTCAAGGATTTTTTTTTGTCTCTTTTATTTTTCGATGATTTTTTTATGTAGCTGGCATCAAGAATGGAAAAAAAAAAAAATTAAAATTTTTTTTTTCGCCTTTTTTATTTTTCGATGATTTTTTTGTGTGGCTGGCAACGAAAATGGGAAAACAAATTTAAGAATTTTTTTTCGCCTTTTTTTATTTTTCGATGATTTTTTTTGTGTGGCTGGCATCGAAAATGAAAAAAAAAAAAAAAATCATTTTTTTTTATTTTTTGATGATTTTTTTGTGTGGCTGGCACCGAAAAAGGGAAAAAAAAATTCAAGAATTTTTTTTTGCCTTTTTTATTTTTCGATGATTTTTTTTGTGGCTGGCATCGAAAATGGAAAAAAAAATTAATTGTTTTTTTTTCCATTTTTTTATTTTTCGATGATTTTTTGTGTGGCTGGCATCGAAAATGGAAAAAAAAAATTAAGAATTTTTTTTTCGCCTTTTTTTTTATTTTTCGATGATTTTTTGATGAATTTAAATTTTTTTTTTCGCCTTTTTTTATTTTTCGATGATTTTTTTTGTGTGGCTGGCATCGAAAATGGGAAAACAAATTTAAGAATTTTTTTTTCGCCTTTTTTTTATTTTTCGATGATTTTTTTTGTGTGGCTGGCACCGAAAAAGGGAAAAAAATTTAAGAAGTTTTTTTCGCCTTTTTTATTTTTCGATGATTTTTTTGTGTGACTGGCATCGAAAATGGGAAAGAAAAATTTAAAAAAAAATTTCACCATTTTTTTCGATGATTTTTTTGTGTGGCTGGCATCGAAAAAAGGAAAAAAATTCAAGAATTTTTTTTTTGTCTTTTTTATTTTTCGATGATTTTTTTTTGTGGCTGGTATCGAAAATGGAAAAAAAATTTAAATGTTTTTTTTTCATTTTTTTATTTTTCGATGATTTTTTTTTGTGGCTGGCACCAAAAAACGGAAAAAAAATTCAAGAATTTTTTTTTGCCTTTTTTTATTTTTCGATGATTTTTTTGTGGCTGGCATCGAAAATGGAAAAAAAAAAAAAAATTTTTCCATTTTTTTATTTTTCGATGATTTTTTTGTGTGGCTGGCATCGAAAATGGAAAAAAAAATTAAATTTTTTTTTCGCCTTTTTTTTTATTTTTCGATGATTTTTTGGTGTGGCTGGCATCGAAAATGGAAAAAAAATTAAAAAAATAATTTTCGCCTTTTTTTATTTTTCGATGATTTTTTGGTGTGGCTGGCATCGAAAATGGGAAAATAAAATATAAGAATTTTTTTTCGCCTTTTTTTTATTTTTCGATGATTTTTTTTTGTGGCTGGCATCGAAAATGGAAAAAAAAAATTAAAATTTTTTTTTTTCGCTTTTTTTATTTTTCGATGATTTTTTTGTGTGGCTGGCATAGAAAATGGGAAAACAAATTTAAGAATTTTTTTTTTCGCGTTTTTTTTTTATTTTTCGATGATTTTTTTTGTGTGGCTGGCACCGAAAAAGGGAAAAAAACTCAAGAATTTTTTTTTTGTCTCTTTTATTTTTCGATGATTTTTTTGTGGCTGGCATCGAAAATGGAAAAAAAAAAATTAAAATTTTTTTTTCCATTTTTTTATTTTACGATGATTTTTTTTTTGTGGCTGGCATCGAAAAGAAAAAAAAATCAATATTTTTATTTTTCGATGATTTTTTTGTGTGGCTGGCACCGAAAAAGGGAAAAAAAATTCAAGAATTTTTTTTTGCCTTTTTTATTTTTTGATGATTTTTTTTGTGGCTGGCATCGAAAATGGAAAAAAAAATTAATTTTTTTTTCCATTTTTTTATTTTTCGATGATTTTTTTTGTGGGGCTGGCATCGAAAATGGAAAAAAAAAATTAATATTTTTTTTTCGCCTTTTTTTTTATTTTTCGATGATTTTTTGGTGTGGCTGGCATCGGAAATGGAAAAAAAAAATTAAAAAAAATTTTTTCGCCTTTTTTTAATTTTTCGATGATTTTTTGGTGTGGCTGGCATCGAAAATGGAAAAATAAAATTTAAGAATTTTTTTTTTCGCCTTTTTTTTTATTTTTCGATGGTTTTTGTGGCTGGCATCGAAAATGGAAAAAAAATTTAAAATTTTTTTTTTCGCCTTATTTTATTTTTCGATGATTTTTTTTGTGTGGCTGGCATCGACAATGGGAAAACAAATTTAAGAATTTTTTTTTCGCCTTTTTTTTATTTTTCGATGATTTTTTTTTTGTGTGGCTGGCACCGAAAAAGGGAAAAAAATTTAAGAAGTTTTTTTCGCCTTTTTTATTTTTCGATGATTTTTTTGTGTGACTGGCATCGAAAATGGGAAAGAAAAATTTAAAAAAAAATTTCACCTTTTTTTTCGATGATTTTTTTGTGTGGCTGGCATCGAAAAAGAGAAAAAAATTCAAGAATTTTTTTTTTTGTCTTTTTTATTTTTCGATGATTTTTTTTTTGTGGCTGGTATTGAAAATGGAAAAAAAATTTTAAATGTTTTTTTTCCATTTTTTTATTTTTCGATGATTTTTTTTGTGGCTGGCACCGAAAAAGGGAAAAAAAATTCAAGAATTTTTTTTTGTCTTTTTTATTTTTCGATGATTTTTTTTGTGGCTGGCATCGAAAATGGAAAAAAAAATTCAAGAATTTTTTTTTTGCCTTTTTTATTTTTCGATGATTTTTTTGTGGCTGGCATCGAAAATGGAAAGAAATATAATTTTTTTTCCATTTTTTTATTTTTCGATGATTTTTTTTGTGTGGCTGGCACCAAAAAACGGAAAAAAAATTCAAGAATTTTTTTTTGCCTTTTTTATTTTTCGATGATTTTTTTGTGGCTGGCATCGAAAATGGAAAGAAAAATATTTTTTTTTCCATTTTTTTATTTTTCGATGATTTTTTGGTGTGGCTGGCATCGAAAATGGGAAAATAAAATATTAGAATTTTTTTTTCGCCTTTTTTTTATTTTTCGATGATTTTTTTTGTGGCTGGCATCAAAAATGAAAAAAAAAAATTAAAAAAAATTTTTTTCGCTTTTTTTATTTTTCGATGATTTTTTTGTGTGGCTGGCATCGAAAATGGAAAAAGAAAAAATTTAAAAAAAAAATTTCCATTTTTTATTTTTCGATGATTTTTTTTGTGGCTGGCATCGAAAATGAAAAAAAAAAAATTTAAAATTTTTTTTTCAATTTTTTATTTTTCGATGATTTTTTTTGTGGCTGGCATCGAAAATGGAAAAAAAATTTAAAAAATTTTTTTCGCCTTTTTTATTTTTCGATGATTTTTTTGTGTGGCTGGCACCGAAAAAGGGAAAAAATTCAAGAATTTTTTTTTGTCTTCTTTATTTTTCGATGATTTTTTTTTGTGACTGGCATCGAAAATGGAAAAAAAAATTTAAAATTTTTTTTTCCATTTTTTTTATTTTTCGATGATTTTTTTGTGTGGCTGGCACCGAAAAAGGGAAAAAAAATCAAGAATTTTTTTTTGCCTTTTGTATTTTTCGATGATTTTTTTTGTGGCTGACATCGAAAATGGAAAAAAAAAAAATTAATTTTTTTTTCCATTTTTTTTATTTTTCGATAATTTTTTTGTGTGGCTGTTCAAGAATTTTTTTTTGCCTTTTTTATTTTTTGATGATTTTTTTTGTGGCTGGCATCGAAAATGGAAAAAAAAAAATTAAAAATTTTTTTTCGCCTTTTTTTTATTTTTCGATGATTTTTTGGTGTGGCTGGCATCGAAAATGGAAAAAAAAAATTAAAAAATTTTATTTCGCCTTTTTTAATTTTTCGATGATTTTTTGGTGTGGCTGGCATCGAAAATGGGAAAATAAAATTTAGGAATTTTTTTTTTCGCCTTTTTTTTATTTTTCGATGATTTTTTTTTTGTGGCTGGCAACGAAAATGGAAAAAAAAATTTAAAATTTTTTTTTCGCCTTTTTTTATTTTTCGATGATTTTTTTTGTGGCTGGCATCGAAAATGAAAAAAAAAAAATTAAATTTTTTTATTTTTCGATGATTTTTTTGTGTGGCTGGCACCAAAAAACGGAAAAAAAATTCAAGAATTTTTTTTTGCCTTTTTTATTTTTCGATGATTTTTTTGTGGCTGGCATCGAAAATGGAAAAAAAAAATAATTTTTTTTCCATTTTTTTATTTTTCGATGATTTTTTTGTGTGGCTGGCATCGAAAATGGAAAAAAAATTAAATTTTTTTTTCGCCTTTTTTTTTATTTTTCGATGATTTTTTGGTGTGGCTGGCATCGAAAATGGAAAAAAAATTAAAAAAATTATTTTCGCCTTTTTTTATTTTTCGATGATTTTTTGGTGTGGCTGGCATCGAAAATGGGAAAATAAAATATAAGAATTTTTTTTCGCCTTTTTTTTATTTTTCGATGATTTTTTTTTGTGGCTGGCATCGAAAATGGAAAAAAAAAAATTAAAAAAATTTTTTTTCGCTTTTTTTATTTTTCGATGATTTTTTTGTGTGGCTGGCATCGAAAATGGGAAAACAAATTTAAGAATTTTTTTTTTTGCGTTTTTTTTTTATTTTTCGATGATTTTTTTGTGTGGCTGGCATCGAAAATGGAAAAAGAAAAAATTTAAAAAAAAAATTTCCATTTTTTATTTTTCGATGATTTTTTTTGTGGCTGGCACCGAAAAAGGGAAAAAAAATTCAAGAATTTTTTTTTGTCTTTTTTATTTTTCGATGATTTTTTTTGTGGCTGGCATCGAAAATGGAAAAAAAAATTCAAGAATTTTTTTTTGCCTTTTTTATTTTTCGATGATTTTTTTGTGGCTGGCATCGAAAATGGAAAGAAAAATAATTTTTTTTCCATTTTTTTATTTTTCGATGATTTTTTGGTGTGGCTGGCATCGAAAATGGGAAAATAAAATATAAGAATTTTTTTTTCGCCTTTTTTTTATTTTTCGATGATTTTTTTTGTGGCTGGCATCAAAAATGAAAAAAAAAAATTAAAAAATTTTTTTTTCGCTTTTTTTATTTTTCGATGATTTTTTTGTGTGGCTGGCATCGAAAATGGAAAAAGAAAAAATTTAAAAAAAAAATTTCCATTTTTTATTTTTCGATGATTTTTTTTGTGGCTGGCATCGAAAATGAAAAAAAAAATTTTAAATTTTTTTTTCAATTTTTTATTTTTCGATGATTTTTTTTTGTGGCTGGCATCGAAAATGGAAAAAAAATTTAAAAATTTTTTTTCGCCTTTTTTATTTTTCGATGATTTTTTTGTGTGGCTGGCACCGAAAAAGGGAAAAAATTCAAGAATTTTTTTTTGCCTTTTGTATTTTTCGATGATTTTTTTTGTGGCTGGCATCGAAAATGGAAAAAAAAAATTAATTTTTTTTTCCATTTTTTTTATTTTTCGATAATTTTTTTGTGTGGCTGTTCAAGAATTTTTTTTTGCCTTTTTTATTTTTTGATGATTTTTTTTGTGGCTGGCATCGAAAATGGAAAAAAAAAATTAAATTTTTTTTTTCCATTTTTTTATTTTTCGATGATTTTTTTGTGGGGCTGGCATCGAAAATGGAAAAAAAAAATTAAAATTTTTTTTTCGCCTTTTTTTTATTTTTCGATGATTTTTTTTTTGTGGCTGGCAACGAAAATGGGAAAACAAATTTTAGAATTTTTTTTTCGCCTTTTTTTTTATTTTTCGATGATTTTTTTTGTGTGGCTGGCACCGAAAAAGGGAAAAAATTCAAGAATTTTTTTTTTGCCTTTTTTATTTTTCGATGATTTTTTTGTGGCTGGCATCGAAAATGGAAAAAAAATTTAAAAATTTTTTTTCGTCTTTTTTATTTTTCGATGATTTTTTTGTGTGGCTGGCATCGAAAATGGGAAAACAAATTAAAGAATTTTTTTTTCGCTTTTTTTATTTTTCGATGATTTTTGTGTGTGGCTGGCACCAAAAAAGGGAAAAAAAATCAAGAATTTTTTGTTTTTGTCTTTTTTATTTTTCGATAAAAATTTTTTGTGGCTGGCATCGAAAATGGAAAAAAAAAAATTAAAAAATTTTTTTTCCATTTTTTTATGTTACGATGATTTTTTTTTGTGGCTGGCATCAAAAATGAAAAAAAAAATCAATTTTTTTATTTTTCGATGATTTTTTTGTGTGGCTGGGACCGAAAAAGGGAAAAAAAATTCAAGAATTTTTTTTTGCCTTTTTTATTTTTTGATGATTTTTTTTGTGGCTGGCATCGAAAATGGAAAAAAAAATATTTTTTTTTCCATTTTTTTATTTTTCGATGATTTTTTTGTGGGGCTGGCATCGAAAATGGAAAAAAAAAATTAAATTTTTTTTTCGCCTTTTTTTTATTTTTCGATGATTTTTTGGTGTGGCTGGCATCGAAAAAGGGAAAAAAATTCAAGAATTTTATTTTTTGTCTTTTTTATTTTTCGATGATTTTTTTTTGTGGCTGGTATCGAAAATGGAAAAAAATTTTAAATGTTTTTTTTCCATTTTTTTTGTGGCTGGCATCGAAAATGGAAAAAAAAAATTAAAAAAAAATTTTTCGCCTTGTTTTAATTTTTCGATGATTTTTTGGTGTGGCTGGCATCGAAAATGGAAAAATAAAATTTAAGAATTTTTTTTTCGCCTTTTTTTTTATTTTTCGATGATTTTTTTTTGTGGCTGGTATCGAAAATGGAAAAAAAAAATTTAAAATTTTTTTTTTCACCTTTTTTTATTTTTCGATGATTTTTTTTGTGTGGCTGGCACCGAAAAAGGGAAAAAAAATTTAAGAAGTTTTTTTCGCCTTTTTTATTTTTCGATGATTTTTTTGTGTGACTGGCATCGAAAATGGGAAAGAAAAATTTAGAAAAAATTTTCACCATTTTTTTCGATGATTTTTTTGTGTGGCTGGCATCGAAAAAGGGAAAAAAATTCAAGAATTTTTTTTTTGTCTTTTTTATTTTTCGATGATTTTTTTTTGTGGCTGGTATCGAAAATGGAAAAAAAAATTTAAAAAAATTTTTTTTCGCTTTTTTTATTTTTCGATGATTTTTTTGTGTGGCTGGCATCGAAAATGGGAAAACAAATTTAAGAATTTTTTTTTTCGCGTTTTTTTTTATTTTTCGATGATTTTTTTTGTGTGGCTGGCACCGAAAAAGGGAAAAAAATTCAAGATTTTTTTTTTGTCTCTTTTATTTTTCGATGATTTTTTTTGTGGCTGGCATCGAAAATGGAAAAAAAAATTAAATTTTTTTTTTCAATTTTTTATTTTACGATGATTTTTTTTTTTTGTGGCTGGCATCGAAAAGAAAAAAAAAATCAATATTTTTATTTTTCGATGATTTTTTTGTGTGGCTGGCACCGAAAAAGGGAAAAAAAATTCCAGAATTTTTTTTTGCCTTTTTTATTTTTTGATGATTTTTTTTGTGGCTGGCATCGAAAATGGAAAAAAAAATTAATTTTTTTTTTCCATTTTTTTATTTTTCGATGATTTTTTTGTGGGGCTGGCATCGAAAATGGAAAAAAAAATTAAAAAAATTTTTTTCGCTTTTTTTAATTTTTCGATGATTTTTTGGTGTGGCTGGCATCGAAAATGGAAAAATAAAATTTAAGAATTTTTTTTTTCGCCTTTTTTTTTATTTTTCGATGGTTTTTTTTTGTGGCTGGCATCGAAAATGGAAAAAAAAAATTTAAAATTTTTTTTTTCGCCTTATTTTATTTTTCGATGATTTTTTTTGTGTGGCTGGCATCGAAAATGGGAAAACAAATTTTAGAATTTTTTTTTCGCCTTTTTTTTATTTTTCGATGATTTTTTTGTGTGGCTGGCACCGAAAAAGGGAAAAAAAATTCCAGAATTTTTTTTTGCCTTTTTTATTTTTTGATGATTTTTTTTGTGGCTGGCATCGAAAATGGAAAAAAAAATTAATTTTTTTTTTCCATTTTTTTATTTTTCGATGATTTTTTTGTGGGGCTGGCATCGAAAATGGAAAAAAAAATTAAAAAAATTTTTTTCGCTTTTTTTAATTTTTCGATGATTTTTTGGTGTGGCTGGCATCGAAAATGGAAAAATAAAATTTAAGAATTTTTTTTTTCGCCTTTTTTTTATTTTTCGATGATTTTTTTTGTGTGGCTGGCATCGAAAATGGGAAAACAAATTTTAGAATTTTTTTTTCGCCTTTTTTATTTTTCGATGATTTTTTTGTGTGACTGGCATCGAAAATGGGAAAGAAAAATTTAAAAAAAATTTTCACCTTTTTTTTTCGATGATTTTTTTGTGTGGCTGGCATCGAAAAAGGGAAAAAAATTCAAGAATTTTTTTTTTTGTCTTTTTTATTTTTCGATGATTTTTTTTTTTGTGGCTGGTATTGAAAATGGAAAAAAAATTTTAAATGTTTTTTTTCCATTTTTTTATTTTTCGATGATTTTTTTTTGTGGCTGGCACCGAAAAAGGGAAAAAAATTCAAGAATTTTTTTTTGTCTTTTTTATTTTTCGATGATTTTTTTTTGTGGCTGGCATCGAAAATGGAAAAAAAAATTTAAAATTTTTTTTTTCCATTTTTTTATTTTTCGATGATTTTTTTTGTGGCTGGCATCGAAAATGGAAAAAAAAAATTAAAAAATTTTTTTTTCGCCTTTTTTATTTTTCGATGATTTTTTTGTGTGGCTGGCATCGAAAATGGGAAAACAAATTTAAGATTTTTTTTTTCGCCTTTTTTTATTTTTCGATGATTTTTTTGTGTGGCTGGCACCGAAAAAGCAAAAAAATAATCAAGAATTTTTTTTTTCGCCTTTTTTTATTTTTCGATGATTTTTTTTTTGTGGCTGGCATCGAAAATGGAAAAAAAAATTTTAATTTTTTTTTCCATTTTTTATTTTTCTATGATTTTTTTTTGTGGCTGGCATCGAAAATGAAAAAAAAAAAAATATCAATTTTTTTATTTTTCGATGATTTTTTTTGTGTGGCTGGCACCGAAAAAGGGAAAAAAAATTCAAGAATTTTTTTTTGCCTTTTTTATTTTTTGATGATTTTTTTTGTGGCTGGCACCGAAAAAGGGAAAAAAAATTCAAGAATTTTTTTTTGCCTTTTTTATTTTTTGATGATTTTTTGGTGTGGCTGGCATCGAAAATGGGAAAATAAAATTTAAGAATTTTTTTTTTCGCCTTTTTTTTTATTTTTCGATGATTTTTTTTGTGGCTGGCATCAAAAATGAAAAAAAAAAATCAATTTTTTTATTTTTCGATGATTTTTTTGTGTGGCTGGCACCGAAAAAGGGAAAAAAATTCAAGAATTTTTTTTTGCCTTTTTTATTTTTTGATGATTTTTTTTGTGGCTGGCATCGAAAATGGAAAAAAAAAATTAAATTTTTTTTTTCCATTTTTTTATTTTTCGATGATTTTTTTGTGGGGCTGGCATCGAAAATGGAAAAAAAAAAATAATTTTTTTTTTTTTTCGCCTTTTTTTATTTTTCGACGATTTTTTGGTGTGGCTGGCATCGAAAATGGAAAAAAAAAATTAAAAAAATTTTTTTTCGCTTTTTTTATTTTTCGATGATTTTTTTGTGTGGCTGGCATCGAAAATGGGAAAACAAATTTAAGAATTTTTTTTTTCGCGTTTTTTTTTTATTTTTCGATGATTTTTTTTGTGTGGCTGGCACCGAAAAAGTGAAAAAAACTCAAGAATTTTTTTTTGTCTCTTTTATTTTTCGATGATTTTTTTTGTGGCTGGCATCGAAAATGGAAAAAAAAAATAAATTTTTTTTTTCCATTTTTTTATTTTACGATGATTTTTTTTTGTGGCTGGCATCGAAAAGAAAAAAAAAATCAATATTTTTATTTTTCGATGATTTTTTTGTGTGGCTGGCACCGAAAAAGGGAAGAAAAATTCAAGAATTTTTTTTTGCCTTTTTTATTTTTTGATGATTTTTTTTGTGGCTGGCATCGAAAATGGAAAAAAAAATTAATTTTTTTTTCCAATTTTTTTATTTTTCGATGATTTTTTTTGTGGGGCTGGCATCGAAAATGGAAAAAAAAAATTAATATTTTTTTTTCGCCTTTTTTTTTATTTTTCGATGATTTTTTGGTGTGGCTGGCATCGAAAATGGAAAAAAAAAATTAAAAAATTTTTTTTCGCCTTTTTTTAATTTTTCGATGATTTTTTGGTGTGGCTGGCATCGAAAATGGAAAAATAAAATTTAAGAATTTTTTTTTTCGCCTTTTTTTTATTTTTCGATGGTTTTTTTGTGGCTGGCATCGAAAATGGAAAAAAAAAATTAAAATTTTTTTTTTCGCCTTATTTTATTTTTCGATGATTTTTTTTGTGTGGCTGGCATCGAAAATGGGAAAACAAATTTAAGAATTTTTTTTTCGCCTTTTTTTAATTTTTCGATGATTTTTTTTTTGTGTGGCTGGCACCGAAAAAGGGAAAAAAATTTAAGAAGTTTTTTTCGCCTTTTTTATTTTTCGATGATTTTTTTGTGTGACTGGCATCGAAAATGGGAAAGAAAAATTAAAAAAAAAATTTCACCTTTTTTTTCGATGATTTTTTTGTGTGGCTGGCATCGAAAAAGGGAAAAAAATTCAAGAATTTTTTTTTTTGTCTTTTTTATTTTTCGATGATTTTTTTTTGTGGCTGGTATTGAAAATGGAAAAAAAATTTTAAATGTTTTTTTTCCATTTTTTTATTTTTCGATGATTTTTTTTGTGGCTGGCACTGGAAAAGGGAAAAAAAATTCAAGAATTTTTTTTTGTCTTTTTTATTTTTCGATGATTTTTTTTGTGGCTGGCATCGAAAATGGAAAAAAAAATTCATGAATTTTTTTTTGCCTTTTTTATTTTTCGATGATTTTTTTGTGGCTGGCATCGAAAATGGAAAGAAATATATTTTTTTTTCCATTTTTTTATTTTTCGATGATTTTTTTTGTGTGGCTGGCACCAAAAAACGGAAAAAAAATTCAAGAATTTTTTTTTGCCTTTTTTATTTTTCGATGATTTTTTTGTGGCTGGCATCGAAAATGGAAAGAAAAATAATTTTTTTTCCATTTTTTTATTTTTCGATGATTTTTTGGTGTGGCTGGCATCGAAAATGGGAAAATAAAATATAAGAATTTTTTTTTCGCCTTTTTTTATTTTTCGATGATTTTTTTTGTGGCTGGCATCAAAAATGAAAAAAAAAAATTTAAAAAATTTTTTTTCGCTTTTTTTATTTTTCGATGGTTTTTTTGTGTGGCTGGCATCGAAAATGGAAAAAGAAAAAATTTAAAAAAAAAATTTCCATTTTTTATTTTTCGATGATTTTTTTTGTGGCTGGCATCGAAAATGAAAAAAAAAAATTTAAATTTTTTTTTTCAATTTTTTATTTTTCGATGATTTTTTTTGTGGCTGGCATCGAAAATGGAAAAAAAATTTAAAAAATTTTTTTCGCCTTTTTTATTTTTCGATGATTTTTTTGTGTGGCTGGCACCGAAAAAGGGAAAAAATTCAAGAATTTTTTTTTGTCTTCTTTATTTTTCGATGATTTTTTTTTGTGACTGGCATCGAAAATGGAAAAAAAAAATTTAAAATTTTTTTTTCCATTTTTTTTATTTTTCGATGATTTTTTTGTGTGGCTGGCACCGAAAAAGGGAAAAAAAATCAAGAATTTTTTTTTGCCTTTTGTATTTTTCGATGATTTTTTTTTGTTGCTGGCATCGAAAATGGAAAAAAAAAATTAATTTTTTTTTCCATTTTTTATTTTTCGATAATTTTTTTGTGTGGCTGTTCAAGAATTTTTTTTTGCCTTTTTTATTTTTCGATGATTTTTTTGTGGGGCTGGCATCGAAAATGGAAAAAAAAAATTAAAATTTTTTTTTTCGCCTTTTTTTTATTTTTCGATGATTTTTTGGTGTGGCTGGCATCGAAAATGGAAGAAAAAAAATAAAAAATTTTATTTCGCCTTTTTTAATTTTTCGATGATTTTTTGGTGTGGCTGGCATCGAAAATGGGAAAATAAAATTTAAGAATTTTTTTTTCGCCTTTTTTTTTTTTTCGATGATTTTATTTTTGTGGCTGGCAACGAAAATGGAAAAAAAAAATAAATTTTTTTTTTCGCCTTTTTTTATTTTTCGATGATTTTTTTGTGTGGCTGGCATCGAAAATGGGAAAACAAATTTTAGAATTTTTTTTTCGCCTTTTTTTTTATTTTTCGATGATTTTTTTTGTGTGGCTGGCACCGAAAAAGGGAAAAAATTCAAGAATTTTTTTTTTGCCTTTTTTATTTTTCGATGATTTTTTTGTGGCTGGCATCGAAAATGGAAAAAAAATTTAAAAATTTTTTTTCGTCTTTTTTATTTTTCGATGATTTTTTTGTGTGGCTGGCATCGAAAATGGGAAAACAAATTTAAGAATTTTTTTTTCGCTTTTTTTATTTTTCGATGATTTTTGTGTGTGGCTGGCACCAAAAAAGGGAAAAAAAATCAAGAATTTTTTGTTTTTGTCTTTTTTATTTTTCGATAAAATTTTTTTGTGGCTTGCATCGAAAATGGAAAAAAAAAAAATTAAAAAATTTTTTTTTTCCATTTTTTTATGTTACGATGATTTTTTTTTGTGGCTGGCATCAAAAATGAAAAAAAAATTCAATTTTTTTATTTTTCGATGATTTTTTTGTGTGGCTGGGACCGAAAAAGGGAAAAAAAATTCAAGAATTTTTTTTTGCCTTTTTTATTTTTTGATGATTTTTTTTGTGGCTGGTATCGAAAATGGAAAAAAATTTTAAATGTTTTTTTTTCCATTTTTTTTGTGGCTGGCATCGAAAATGGAAAAAAAAAATTAAAAAAATTTTTTTCGCCTTTTTTTAATTTTTCGATGATTTTTTGGTGTGGCTGGCATCGAAAATGGAAAAATAAAATTTAAGAATTTTTTTTTCGCCTTTTTTTTTATTTTTCGATGATTTTTTTTTTGTGGCTGGCATCGAAAATGGAAAAAAAAAATTTAAAATTTTTTTTTTCGCCTTTTTTTATTTTTCGATGATTTTTTTTGTGTGGCTGGCATCGAAAATGGGAAAACAAATTTAAGAATTTTTTTTTCGCCTTTTTTTTATTTTTCGATGATTTTTTTTGTGTGGCTGGCACCGAAAAAGGGAAAAAAAATTTAAGAAGTTTTTTTCGCCTTTTTTATTTTTCGATGATTTTTTTGTGTGACTGGCATCGAAAATGGGAAAGAAAAATTTAGAAAAAATTTTCACCATTTTTTTCGATGATTTTTTTGTGTGGCTGGCATCGAAAAAGGGAAAAAAATTCAAGAATTTTTTTTTTGTCTTTTTTATTTTTCGATGATTTTTTTTTGTGGCTGGTATCGAAAATGGAAAAAGAAATTTATATGTTTTTTTTCATTTTTTTATTTTTCGATGATTTTTTTTGTGGCTGGCACCGAAAAAGGGAAAAAAATTCAAGAATTTTTTTTTGTCTTTTTTATTTTTCGATGATTTTTTTTGTGGCTGGCATCGAAAATGGAAAAAAAAAATTTAAAATTTTTTTTCCATTTTTTTATTTTTCGATGATTTTTTTTGTGGCTGCCATCGAAAATGAAAAAAAAAAAATTCAATTTTTTTATTTATCGATGATTTTTTTGTGTGGCTGGCACCAAAAAACGGAAAAAAAATTCAAGAATTTTTTTTTGCCTTTTTTATTTTTCGATGATTTTTTTGTGGCTGGCATCGAAAATGGAAAAAAAAAATAATTTTTTTTCCATTTTTTTATTTTTCGATGATTGTTTTGTGTGGCTGGCATCGAAAATGGAAAAAAAAATTAAATTTTTTTTTCGCCTTTTTTTTATTTTTCGATGATTTTTTGGTGTGGCTGGCATCGAAAATGGAAAAAAAAAATTAAAAAAATAATTTTCGCCTTTTTTTATTTTTCGATGATTTTTTGGTGTGGCTGGCATCGAAAATGGGAAAATAAAATATAAGAATTTTTTTTCGCCTTTTTTTTTATTTTTCGATGATTTTTTTTGTGGCTGGCATCGAAAATGGAAAAAAAAAATTAAAAAATTTTTTCTTCGCTTTTTTTATTTTTCGATGATTTTTTTGTGTGGCTGGCATCGAAAATGGGAAAACAAATTTAAGAATTTTTTTTTTCGCGTTTTTTTTTATTTTTCGATGATTTTTTTTGTGTGGCTGGCACCGAAAAAGGGAAAAAAATTCAAGAATTTTTTTTTTGTCTCTTTTATTTTTCGATGATTTTTTTTGTGGCTGGCATCGAAAATGGAAAAAAAAATTAAAATTTTTTTTTTCAATTTTTTATTTTACGATGATTTTTTTTTTGTGGCTGGCATCGAAAAGAAAAAAAAAATCAATATTTTTATTTTTCGATGATTTTTTTGTGTGGCTGGCACCGAAAAAGGGAAAAAAAATTCCAGAATTTTTTTTTGCCTTTTTTATTTTTTGATGATTTTTTTTGTGGCTGGCATCGAAAATGGAAAAAAAAATTAATTTTTTTTTCCATTTTTTTATTTTTCGATGATTTTTTTGTGGGGCTGGCATCGAAAATGGAAAAAAAAAATTAAAAAAATAATTTTCGCCTTTTTTATTTTTCGATGATTTTTTGGTGTGGCTGGCATCGAAAATGGGAAAATAAAATATAAGAATTTTTTTTCGCCTTTTTTTTATTTTTCGATGATTTTTTTTGTGGCTGGCATCAAAAATGAAAAAAAAAAATTAAAAATTTTTTTTTTCGCTTATTTTATTTTTCGATGATTTTTTTGTGTGGCTGGCATCGAAAATGGAAAAAGAAAAAATTTAAAAAAAAATTTTCCATTTTTTATTTTTCGATGATTTTTTTTGTGGCTGGCATCAAAATGAAAAAAAAAATTTAAATTTTTTTTTCGCCTTTTTTATTTTTCGATGATTTTTTTGTGTGGCTGGCATCGAAAATGGGAAAACAAATTTAAGATTTTTTTTTTCGCCTTTTTTTATTTTTCGATGATTTTTTTGTGTGGCTGGCACCGAAAAAGCAAAAAAAATCAAGAATTTTTTTTTTCGCCTTTTTTTATTTTTCGATGATTTTTTTTTGTGGCTGGCATCGAAAATGGAAAAAAAATTTAAATTTTTTTTTCCATTTTTTATTTTTCTATGATTTTTTTTTGTGGCTGGCATCGAAAATGAAAAAAAAAAAAAAATATCAATTTTTTTATTTTTCGATGATTTTTTTTGTGTGGCTGGCACCGAAAAAGGGAAAAAAAATTCAAGATTTTTTTTTTTGCCTTTGTTATTTTTCGATGATTTTTTTTTGTGGCTGGCATCGAAAATGGAAAAAAAAAATTAATTTTTTTTTCCATTTTTTTATTTTTCGATGATTTTTTTGTGTGGCTGGCATCGAAAATGTAAAAAAAAAATTAAAATTTTTTTTCGCCTTTTTTTATTTTTCGATGATTTTTTGGTGTGGCTGGCATGGAAAAAGGAAAAAAAAAATTTAAAAAAAAATTTTCGCCTTTTTTTATTTTTCGATAATTTTTTGGTGTGGCTGGCATCAAAAATGGGAAAATAAAATTTAAGAATTTTTTTTTCGCCTTTTTTATTTTTCGATGATTTTTTGTGGCTGGCATCGAAAATGGAAAAAAAAAATTTAAATTTTTTTTTACCAGTTTTTTATTTTTCGATGATTTTTTTTGTGGCTGGCATCGAAAATGGAAAAAAAAATTTAAATTTTTTTTTTTCGCCTTTTTATATTTTTCGATGATTTTTTTGTGTGGCTGGCATCGAAAATGGGAAAACAAATTTAAGATTTTTTTTTTCGCCTTTTTTTATTTTTCGATGATTTTTTTGTGTGGCTGGCACCGAAAAAGCAAAAAAAATTTAAGAATTTTTTTTTCGCCTTTTTTTATTTTTCGATGATTTTTTTTTGTGGCTGGCATCGAAAATGGAAAAAAAAATTTAAAATTTTTTTTTTTCCATTTTTTATTTTTCGATGATTTTTTGGTGGCTGGCATCGAAAATGGGAATACAAATTTAAGATTTTTTTTTTTCGCGTTTTTTTTTATTTTTCGATGATTTTTTTTGTGTGGCTGGCACCGAAAAAGGGAAAAAAAACTCAAGAATTTTTTTTTGTCTCTTTTATTTTTCGATGATTTTTTTTGTGGCTGGCATCGAAAATGAAAAAAAAAATTAAAATTTTTTTTTCGATTTTTTTATTTTACGATGATTTTTTTTTGTGGCTGGCATCGAAAAGAAAAAAAAAATCAATATTTTTATTTTTCGATGATTTTTTTGTGTGGCTGGCACCGAAAAAGGGAAAAAAAATTCAAGAATTTTTTTTTGCCTTTTTTATTTTTTAATGATTTTTTTTGTGGCTGGCATCGAAAATGGAAAAAAAAATTAATTTTTTTTTCCATTTTTTTATTTTTCGATGATTTTTTTTGTGGGGCTGGCATCGAAAATGGAAAAAAAAAATTAATATTTTTTTTTCGCCTTTTTTTTTATTTTTCGATGATTTTTTGGTGTGGCTGGCATCGAAAATGGAAAAAAAAAATTAAAAAATTTTTTTTCGCCTTTTTTTAATTTTTCGATGATTTTTTGGTGTGGCTGGCATCGAAAATGGAAAAATAAAATTTAAGAATTTTTTTTTTCGCCTTTTTTTTATTTTTCGATGGTTTTTTTGTGGCTGGCATCGAAAATGGAAAAAAAAAATTTAAAATTTTTTTTTTCGCCTTATTTTATTTTTCGATGATTTTTTTTGTGTGGCTGGCATCGAAAATGGGAAAACAAATTTAAGAATTTTTTTTTTCGCCTTTTTTTTTATTTTTCGATGATTTTTTTTTTGTGTGGCTGGCACCGAAAAAGGGAAAAAAATTTAAGAAGTTTTTTTCACCTTTTTTATTTTTCGATGATTTTTTTGTGTGACTGGCATCGAAAATGGGAAAGAAAAATTTAAAAAAAAATTTCACCTTTTTTTTCGATGATTTTTTTGTGTGGCTGGCATCGAAAAAGGGAAAAAAATTCTTGAATTTTTTTTTTTGTCTTTTTTATTTTTCGATGATTTTTTTTTTGTGGCTGGTATTGAAAATGGAAAAAAAATTTTAAATGTTTTTTTTCCATTTTTTTATTTTTCGATGATTTTTTTTGTGGCTGGCACTGGAAAAGGGAAAAAAAATTCAAGAATTTTTTTTTGTCTTTTTTATTTTTCGATGATTTTTTTTGTGGCTGGCATCGAAAATGGAAAAAAAATTCAAGAATTTTTTTTTGCCTTTTTTATTTTTCGATGATTTTTTTGTGGCTGGCATCGAAAATGGAAAGAAATATAATTTTTTTTCCATTTTTTTATTTTTCGATGATTTTTTTTGTGTGGCTGGCACCAAAAAACGGAAAAAAAATTCAAGAATTTTTTTTTGCCTTTTTTATTTTTCGATGATTTTTTTGTGGCTGGCATCGAAAATGGAAAGAAAAATAATTTTTTTTCCATTTTTTTATTTTTCGATGATTTTTTGGTGTGGCTGGCATCGAAAATGGGAAAATAAAATATAAGAATTTTTTTTTCGCCTTTTTTTATTTTTCGATGATTTTTTTTGTGGCTGGCATCAAAAATGGAAAAAAAAATTAAAAAAATTTTTTTTCGCTTTTTTTATTTTTCGATGGTTTTTTTGTGTGGCTGGCATCGAAAATGGAAAAAGAAAAAATTTAAAAAAAAATTTCCATTTTTTATTTTTCGATGATTTTTTTTGTGGCTGGCATCGAAAATGAAAAAAAAAAAATTTACAATTTTTTTTTCAATTTTTTATTTTTCGATGATTTTTTTTGTGGCTGGCATCGAAAATGGAAAAAAAATTTAAAAATTTTTTTTCGCCTTTTTTATTTTTCGATGATTTTTTTGTGTGGCTGGCACCGAAAAAGGGAAAAAATTCAAGAATTTTTTTTTGTCTTCTTTATTTTTCGATGATTTTTTTTTGTGACTGGCATCGAAAATGGAAAAAAAAATTTAAAATTTTTTTTTCCATTTTTTTTATTTTTCGATGATTTTTTTGTGTGGCTGGCACCGAAAAAGGGAAAAAAAATCAAGAATTTTTTTTTGCCTTTTGTATTTTTCGATGATTTTTTTTTGTTGCTGGCATCGAAAATGGAAAAAAAAAATTAATTTTTTTTTCCATATTTTTTATTTTTCGATAATTTTTTTGTGTGGCTGTTCAAGAATTTTTTTTTGCCTTTTTTATTTTTTGATGATTTTTTTTGTGGCTGGCATCGAAAATGGAAAAAAAAAATTAAATTTTTTTTTTCCATTTTTTTATTTTTCGATGATTTTTTTGTGGGGCTGGCATCGAAAATGGAAAAAAAAAATTAAAATTTTTTTTTCGCTTTTTTTTTTATTTTTCGATGATTTTTTGGTGTGGCTGGCATCGAAAATGGAAAAAAAAAAATTAAAAAATTTTATTTCGCCTTTTTTAATTTTTCGATGATTTTTTGGTGTGGCTGGCATCGAAAATGGGAAAATAAAATTTAAGAATTTTTTTTTCGCCTTTTTTTTATTTTTCGATGATTTTTTTTTTGTGGCTGGCAACGAAAATGGAAAAAAAAAAATTAAATTTTTTTTTTCGCCTTTTTTTATTTTTCGATGATTTTTTTGTGTGGCTGGCATCGAAAATGGGAAAACAAGTTTTAGAATTTTTTTTTCGCCTTTTTTTTTATTTTTCGATGATTTTTTTTGTGTGGCTGGCACCGAAAAAGGGAAAAAATTCAAGAATTTTTTTTTTGCCTTTTTTATTTTTCGATGATTTTTTTGTGGCTGGCATCGAAAATGGAAAAAAAATTTAAAAATTTTTTTTCGTCTTTTTTATTTTTCGATGATTTTTTTGTGTGGCTGGCATCGAAAATGGGAAAACAAATTTAAGAATTTTTTTTTCGCTTTTTTTATTTTTCGATGATTTTTGTGTGTGGCTGGCACCAAAAAAGGGAAAAAAAATCAAGAATTTTTTGTTTTTGTCTTTTTTATTTTTCGATAAAATTTTTTTGTGGCTGGCATCGAAAATGGAAAAAAAAAAAATTAAAAAAATTTTTTTTTCCATTTTTTTATGTTACGATGATTTTTTTTTGTGGCTGGCATCAAAAATGAAAAAAAAATTCAATTTTTTTATTTTTCGATGATTTTTTTGTGTGGCTGGGACCGAAAAAGGGAAAAAAAATTCAAGAATTTTTTTTTTGCCTTTTTTATTTTTTGATGATTTTTTTTTGTGGCTGGCATCGAAAATGGAAAAAAAAATATTTTTTTTTTTCCATTTTTTTATTTTTCGATGATTTTTTTGTGGGGCTGGCATCGAAAATGGAAAAAAAAATTAAATTTTTTTTTTCGCCTTTTTTTTATTTTTCGATGATTTTTTGGTGTGGCTGGCATCGAAAAAGGGAAAAAAATTCAAGAATTTTATTTTTTGTCTTTTTTATTTTTCGATGATTTTTTTTTGTGGCTGGTATCGAAAATGGAAACAAATTTTAAATGTTTTTTTTTCCATTTTTTTTGTGGCTGGCATCGAAAATGGAAAAAAAAAATTAAAAAAAAATTTTTCGCCTTTTTTTAATTTTTCGATGATTTTTTGGTGTGGCTGGCATCGAAAATGGAAAAATAAAATTTAAGAATTTTTTTTTCGCCTTTTTTTTTATTTTTCGATGATTTTTTTTTGTGGCTGGCATCGAAAATGGAAAAAAAAAATTTAAAATTTTTTTTTTCGCCTTTTTTTATTTTTCGATAATTTTTTTTGTGTGGCTGGCATCGAAAATGGGAAAACAAATTTAAGAATTTTTTTTTCGCCTTTTTTTTATTTTTCGATGATTTTTTTTGTGTGGCTGGCACCGAAAAAGGGAAAAAAAATTTAAGAAGTTTTTTTCGCCTTTTTTATTTTTCGATGATTTTTTTGTGTGACTGGCATCGAAAATGGGAAAGAAAAATTTAGAAAAAATTTTCACCATTTTTTTCGATGATTTTTTTGTGTGGCTGGCATCGAAAAAGGGAAAAAAATTCAAGAATTTTTTTTTTGTCTTTTTTATTTTTCGATGATTTTTTTTTGTGGCTGGTATCGAAAATGGAAAAAGAAATTTAAATGTTTTTTTTCATTTTTTTATTTTTCGATGATTTTTTTTGTGGCTGGCACCGAAAAAGGGAAAAAAATTCAAGAATTTTTTTTTGTCTTTTTTATTTTTCGATGATTTTTTTTGTGGCTGGCATCGAAAATGGAAAAAAAAAATTTTAAATTTTTTTTCCATTTTTTTATTTTTCGATGATTTTTTTTGTGGCTGGCATCGAAAATGAAAAAAAAAAAATTCAATTTTTTTATTTTTCGATGATTTTTTTGCGTGGCTGGCACCAAAAAACGGAAAAAAAATTCAAGAATTTTTTTTTTGCCTTTTTTATTTTTCGATGATTTTTTTGTGGCTGGCATCGAAAATGGAAAAAAAAATAATTTTTTTTCCATTTTTTTATTTTTCGATGATTGTTTTGTGTGGCTGGCATCGAAAATGGAAAAAAAAATTAAATTTTTTTTTCGCCTTTTTTTTATTTTTCGATGATTTTTTGGTGTGGCTGGCATCGAAAATGGAAAAAAAAAATTAAAAAAATAATTTTCGCCTTTTTTTATTTTTCGATGATTTTTTGGTGTGGCTGGCATCGAAAATGGGAAAATAAAATATAAGAATTTTTTTTCGCCTTTTTTTTTATTTTTCGATGATTTTTTTTGTGGCTGGCATCGAAAATGGAAAAAAAAAATTAAAAATTTTTTTTTTCGCTTCTTTTATTTTTCGATGATTTTTTTGTGTGGCTGGCATCGAAAATGGGAAAACAAATTTAAGATTTTTTTTTTTCGCGTTTTTTTTTTATTTTTCGATGATTTTTTTTGTGTGGCTGGCACCGAAAAAGGGAAAAAAACTCAAGAATTTTTTTTTGTCTCTTTTATTTTTCGATGATTTTTTTTGTGGCTGGCATCGAAAATGGAAAAAAAAAATTAAAATTTTTTTTCCATTTTTTTATTTTACGATGATTTTTTTTTTGTGGCTGGCATCGAAAAGAAAAAAAAATCAATATTTTTATTTTTCGATGATTTTTTTGTGTGGCTGGCACCGAAAAAGGGAAAAAAAAATTCAAGAATTTTTTTTTGCCTTTTTTATTTTTCGATGATTTTTTGGTGTGGCTGGCATCGAAAATGGAAAAAAAAAATTAAAAAAATAATTTTCGCCTTTTTTTATTTTTCGATGATTTTTTGGTGTGGCTGGCATCGAAAATGGGAAAATAAAATATAAGAATTTTTTTTCGCCTTTTTTTTTTATTTTTCGATGATTTTTTTGTGGCTGGCATCGAAAATGAAAAAAAAAATTAAAAAATTTTTTTTTCGCTTTTTTTATTTTTCGATGATTTTTTTGTGTGGCTGGCATCGAAAATGGGAAAACAAATTTAAGATTTTTTTTTTTCGCGTTTATTTTTTATTTTTCGATGATTTTTTTTGTGTGGCTGGCACCGAAAAAGGGAAAAAAACTCAAGAATTTTTTTTTGTCTCTTTTATTTTTCGATGATTTTTTTTGTGGCTGGCATCGAAAATGGAAAAAAAAAATTAAAATTTTTTTTTCCATTTTTTTATTTTACGATGATTTTTTTTTTGTGGCTGGCATCGAAAAGAAAAAAAAAATCAATATTTTTATTTTTCGATGATTTTTTTGTGTGGCTGGCACCGAAAAAGGGAAAAAAAATTCAAGAATTTTTTTTTGCCTTTTTTATTTTTTGATGATTTTTTTTGTGGCTGGCATCGAAAATGGAAAAAAAAATTAATTTTTTTTTCCATTTTTTTATTTTTCGATGATTTTTTTTGTGGGGCTGGCATCGAAAATGGAAAAAAAAAATTAATATTTTTTTTTCGCCTTTTTTTTTATTTTTCGATGATTTTTTGGTGTGGCTGGCATCGAAAATGGAAAAAAAAAAATTAAAAAATTTTATTTCGCCTTTTTTTAATTTTTCGATGATTTTTTGGTGTGGCTGGCATCGAAAATGGGAAAATAAAATTTAAGAATTTTTTTTTCGCCTTTTTTTTATTTTTCGATGATTTTTTTTTTGTGGCTGGCAACGAAAATGGAAAAAAAAAAATTAAATTTTTTTTTCGCCTTTTTTTATTTTTCGATGATTTTTTTGTGTGGCTGGCATCGAAAATGGGAAAACAAATTTAAGAATTTTTTTTTCGCCTTTTTTTTATTTTTCGATGATTTTTTTTGTGTGGCTGGCACCGAAAAAGGGAAAAAATTCAAGAATTTTTTTTTTGCCTTTTTTATTTTTCGATGATTTTTTTGTGGCTGGCATCGAAAATGGAAAAAAAAATTAAAAATTTTTTTTCGTCTTTTTTATTTTTCGATGATTTTTTTGTGTGGCTGGCATCGAAAATGGGAAAACAAATTTAAGAATTTTTTTTTCGCTTTTTTTATTTTTCGATGATTTTTGTGTGTGGCTGGCATTAAAAAAGGGAAAAAAAATCAAGAATTTTTTGTTTTTGTCTTTTTTATTTTTCGATAAAATTTTTTTGTGGCTGGCATCGAAAATGGAAAAAAAAAATTAAAAAAATTTTTTTTCCATTTTTTTATGTTACGATGATTTTTTTTTGTGGCTGGCATCAAAAATGAAAAAAAAATTCAATTTTTTTATTTTTCGATGATTTTTTTGTGTGGCTGGGACCGAAAAAGGGAAAAAAATTCAAGAATTTTTTTTTTGCCTTTTTTATTTTTTGATGATTTTTTTTTGTGGCTGGCATCGAAAATGGAAAAAAAAATATTTTTTTTTTTCCATTTTTTTATTTTTCGATGATTTTTTTGTGGGGCTGGCATCGAAAATGGAAAAAAAAAATAATTTTTTTTTTTCGCCTTTTTTTTATTTTTCGATGATTTTTTTTTGTGGCTGGCATCGAAAATGGAAAAAAAAAATTAAAAAATTTTTTTTTCCCTTTTTTTATTTTTCGATGATTTTTTTGTGTGGCTGGCATCGAAAATGGGAAAACAAATTTAAGATTTTTTTTTTCGCGTTTTTTTTTTATTTTTCGATGATTTTTTTTGTGTGGCTGGCACCGAAAAAGGGAAAAAAACTCAAGAATTTTTTTTTGTCTCTTTTATTTTTCGATGATTTTTTTTGTGGCTGGCATCGAAAATGGAAAAAAAAAATAAAATTTTTTTTTCCATTTTTTTATTTAACGATGATTTTTTTTTTGTGGCTGGCATCGAAAAGAAAAAAAAAATCAATATTTTTATTTTTCGATGATTTTTTTGTGTGGCTGGCACCGAAAAAGGGAAAAAAAATTCAAGAATTTTTTTTTGCCTTTTTTATTTTTTGATGATTTTTTTTGTGGCTGGCATCGAAAATGGAAAAAAAAATTAATTTTTTTTTCCATTTTTTTATTTTTCGATGATTTTTTTTGTGGGGCTGGCATCGAAAATGGAAAAAAAAAAATTAATATTTTTTTTTCGCCTTTTTTTTATTTTTCGATGATTTTTTGGTGTGGCTGGCATCGAAAATGGAAAAAAAAAATTAAAAAAATTTTTTTCGCCTTTTTTTTAATTTTTCGATGATTTTTTGGTGTGGCTGGCATCGAAAATGGAAAAATAAAATTTAAGAATTTTTTTTTTCGCCTTTTTTTATTTTTCGATGGTTTTTTTGTGGCTGGCATCGAAAATGGAAAAAAAAAATTTTAAATTTTTTTTTTCGCCTTATTTTATTTTTCGATGATTTTTTTTGTGTGGCTGGCATCGAAAATGGGAAAACAAATTTAAGAATTTTTTTTCGCCTTTTTTTTATTTTTCGATGATTTTTTTTTTGTGTGGCTGGCACCGAAAAAGGGAAAAAAATTTAAGAAGTTTTTTTCGCCTTTTTTATTTTTCGATGATTTTTTTGTGTGACTGGCATCGAAAATGGGAAAGAAAAATTTAAAAAAAAATTTCACCTTTTTTTTCGATGATTTTTTTGTGTGGCTGGCATCGAAAAAGGGAAAAAAATTCAAGAATTTTTTTTTTGTCTTTTTTATTTTTCGATGATTTTTTTTTGTGGCTGGCACTGGAAAAGGGAAAAAAATTCAAGAATTTTTTTTTGTCTTTTTTATTTTTCGATGATTTTTTTTGTGGCTGGCATCGAAAATGGAAAAAAAAATTCAAGAATTTTTTTTTGCCTTTTTTATTTTTCGATGATTTTTTTGTGGCTGGCATCGAAAATGGAAAGAAATATAATTTTTTTTCCATTTTTTTATTTTTCGATGATTTTTTTTGTGTGGCTGGCACCAAAAAACGGAAAAAAAATTCAAGAATTTGTTTTTGCCTTTTTTATTTTTCGATGATTTTTTTGTGGCTGGCATCGAAAATGGAAAGAAAAATAATTTTTTTTCCATTTTTTTATTTTTCGATGATTTTTTGGTGTGGCTGGCATCGAAAATGGGAAAATAAAATATAAGAATTTTTTTTTCGCCTTTTTTTATTTTTCGATGATTTTTTTTGTGGCTGGCATCAAAAATGAAAAAAAAAAAAATTAAAAAAAATTTTTTTCGCTTTTTTTATTTTTCGATGGTTTTTTTATGTGGCTGGCATCGAAAATGGAAAAAGAAAAAATTTAAAAAAAAAATTTCCATTTTTTATTTTTCGATGATTTTTTTTGTGGCTGGCATCGAAAATGGAAAAAAAATTTAAAAATTTTTTTTCGCCTTTTTTATTTTTCGATGATTTTTTTGTGTGGCTGGCACCGAAAAAGGGAAAAAATTCAAGAATTTTTTTTTTGTCTTCTTTATTTTTCGATGATTTTTTTTTGTGACTGGCATCGAAAATGGAAAAAAAAATTTAAAATTTTTTTTTCCATTTTTTTTATTTTTCGATGATTTTTGATGATTGTGTGGCTGGCACCGAAAAAGGGAAAAAAAATCAAGAATTTTTTTTTGCCTTTTGTATTTTTCGATGATTTTTTTTTGTTGCTGGCATCGAAAATGGAAAAAAAAAATTAATTTTTTTTTCCATTTTTTTTATTTTTCGATAATTTTTTTGTGTGGCTGTTCAAGAATTTTTTTTTTTTTTGGTGTGGCTGGCATCGAAAATGGGAAAATAAAATATAAGAATTTTTTTTTCACCTTTTTTTATTTTTCGATGATTTTTTTTGTGGCTGGCATCAAAAATGAAAAAAAAAAAAATTAAAAAAAATTTTTTTCGCTTTTTTTATTTTTCGATGGTTTTTTTGTGTGGCTGGCATCGAAAATGGAAAAAGAAAAAATTTAAAAAAAAAATTTCCATTTTTTATTTTTCGATGATTTTTTTTGTGGCTGGCATCGAAAATGGAAAAAAAATTTAAAAATTTTTTTTCGCCTTTTTTATTTTTCGATGATTTTTTTGTGTGGCTGGCACCGAAAAAGGGAAAAAATTCAAGAATTTTTTTTTTGTCTTCTTTATTTTTCGATGATTTTTTTTTGTGACTGGCATCGAAAATGGAAAAAAAAATTTAAAATTTTTTTTTCCATTTTTTTTATTTTTCGATGATTTTTGATGATTGTGTGGCTGGCACCGAAAAAGGGAAAAAAAATCAAGAATTTTTTTTTGCCTTTTGTATTTTTCGATGATTTTTTTTTGTTGCTGGCATCGAAAATGGAAAAAAAAAATTAATTTTTTTTTCCATTTTTTTTATTTTTCGATAATTTTTTTGTGTGGCTGTTCAAGAATTTTTTTTTGCCTTTTTTATTTTTTGATGATTTTTTTTGTGGCTGGCATCGAAAATGGAAAAAAAAAAATTAAATTTTTTTTTTTCCATTTTTTTATTTTTCGATGATTTTTTTGTGGGGCTGGCATCGAAAATGGAAAAAAAAAATTAAAATTTTTTTTTTCGCCTTTTTTTTTTATTTTTCGATGATTTTTTGGTGTGGCTGGCATCGAAAATGGAAAAAAAAAATTAAAAATTTTTATTTCGCCTTTTTTAATTTTTCGATGATGTTTTGGTGTGGCTGGCATCGAAAATGGGAAAATAAAATTTAAGAATTTTTTTTTCGCCTTTTTTTTATTTTTCGATGATTTTTTTTTGTGGCTGGCAACGAAAATGGAAAAAAAAAAATTAAATTCTTTTTTTCACCTTTTTCTATTTTTCGATGATTTTTTTGTGTGGCTGGCATCGAAAATGGGAAAACAAATTTTAGAATTTTTTTTTCGCCTTTTTTTTTATTTTTCGATGATTTTTTTTGTGTGGCTGGCACCGAAAAAGGGAAAAAATTCAAGAATTTTTTTTTTGCCTTTTTTATTTTTCGATGATTTTTTTGTGGCTGGCATCGAAAATGGAAAAAAAATTTAAAAATTTTTTTTCGTCTTTTTTATTTTTCGATGATTTTTTTGTGTGGCTGGCATCGAAAATGGGAAAACAAATTTAAGAATTTTTTTTTCGCTTTTTTTATTTTTCGATGATTTTTGTGTGTGGCTGGCACCAAAAAAGGGAAAAAAAATCAAGAATTTTTTGTTTTTGTCTTTTTTATTTTTCGATAAAATTTTTTTGTGGCTGGCATCGAAAATGGAAAAAAAAAATTAAAAAATTTTTTTTTTCCATTTTTTTATGTTACGATGATTTTTTTTTGTGGCTGGCATCAAAAATGAAAAAAAAATTCAATTTTTTTATTTTTCGATGATTTTTTTGTGTGGCTGGGACCGAAAAAGGGAAAAAAAATTCAAGAATTTTTTTTTCCATTTTTTTATTTTTCGATGATTTTTTTGTGGGGCTGGCATCGAAAATGGAAAAAAAAAAATTAAATTTTTTTTTTCGCCTTTTTTTTATTTTTCGATGATTTTTTGGTGTGGCTGGCATCGAAAAAGGGAAAAAAATTCAAGAATTTTATTTTTTGTCTTTTTTATTTTTCGATGATTTTTTTTTGTGGCTGGTATCGCAAATGGAAAAAAATTTTAAATGTTTTTTTTTCCATTTTTTTTGTGGCTGGCATCGAAAATGGAAAAAAAAAATTAAAAAAATTTTTTTCGCCTTTTTTTAATTTTTCGATGATTTTTTGGTGTGGCTGGCATCGAAAATGGAAAAATAAAATTTAAGAATTTTTTTTTCGCCTTTTTTTTTATTTTTCGATGATTTTTTTTTGTGGCTGGCATCGAAAATGGAAAAAAAAAATTTAAAATTTTTTTTTCGCCTTTTTTTATTTTTCGATGATTTTTTTTGTGTGGCTGGCATCGAAAATGGGAAAACAAATTTAAGAATTTTTTTTTCGCCTTTTTTTTATTTTTCGATGATTTTTTTTGTGTGGCTGGCACCGAAAAAGGGAAAAAAAATTTAAGAAGTTTTTTTCGCCTTTTTTATTTTTCGATGATTTTTTTGTGTGACTGGCATCGAAAATGGGAAAGAAAAATTTAGAAAAAATTTTCACCATTTTTTTCGATGATTTTTTTGTGTGGCTGGCATCGAAAAAGGGAAAAAAATTCAAGAATTTTTTTTTTTGTCTTTTTTATTTTTCGATGATTTTTTTTTGTGGCTGGTATCGAAAATGGAAAAAAAAAATTTAAAATTTTTTTTCCATTTTTTTATTTTTCGATGATTTTTTTTGTGGCTGGCATCGAAAATGAAAAAAAAAATTCAATTTTTTTATTTTTCGATGATTTTTTTGTGTGGCTGGCACCAAAAAACGGAAAAAAAATTCAAGAATTTTTTTTTGCCTTTTTTATTTTTCGATGATTTTTTTGTGGCTGGCATCGAAAATGGAAAAAAAAAATAATTTTTTTTCCATTTTTTTATTTTTCGATGATTGTTTTGTGTGGCTGGCATCGAAAATGGAAAAAAAAATTAAATTTTTTTTTCGCCTTTTTTTTATTTTTCGATGATTTTTTGGTGTGGCTGGCATCGAAAATGGAAAAAAAAATAAAAAAAATAATTTTCGCCTTTTTTTATTTTTCGATGATTTTTTGGTGTGGCTGGCATCGAAAATGGGAAAATAAAATATAAGAATTTTTTTTCGCCTTTTTTTTTATTTTTCGATGATTTTTTTTGTGGCTGGCATCGAAAATGGAAAAAAAAAAATTAAAAAATTTTTTTTTCGCTTTTTTTATTTTTCGATGATTTTTTTGTGTGGCTGGCATCGAAAATGGGAAAACAAATTTAAGAATTTTTTATTTCGCGTTTTTTTTTATTTTTCGATGATTTTTTTTGTGTGGCTGGCACCGAAAAAGGGAAAAAAATTCAAGAATTTTTTTTTGTCTCTTTTATTTTTCGATGATTTTTTTTGTGGCTGGCATCGAAAATGGAAAAAAAAATTAAAATTTTTTTTTCAATTTTTTATTTTACGATGATTTTTTTTTGTGGCTGGCATCGAAAAGAAAAAAAAAAAATCAATATTTTTATTTTTCGATGATTTTTTTGTGTGGCTGGCACCGAAAAAGAGAAAAAAAATTCCAGAATTTTTTTTTGCCTTTTTTATTTTTTGATGATTTTTTTTGTGGCTGGCATCGAAAATGGAAAAAAAAATTAATTTTTTTTTCCATTTTTTTATTTTTCGATGATTTTTTTGTGTGGCTGGCATCGAAAATGAAAAAAAAAAATAAATTTTTTTTTCGCCTTTTTTTTATTTTTTGATGATTTTTTGGTGTGGCTGGCATCGAAAATGGAAAAAAAAAATTAAAAAAATAATTTTCGCCTTTTTTATTTTTCGATGATTTTTTGGTGTGGCTGGCATCGAAAATGGGAAAATAAAATATAAGAATTTTTTTTCGCCTTTTTTTTATTTTTCGATGATTTTTTTTGTGGCTGGCATCAAAAATGAAAAAAAAAATTAAAAAAAATTTTTTTCGCTTATTTTATTTTTCGATGATTTTTTTGTGTGGCTGGCATCGAAAATGGAAAAAGAAAAAATTTAAAAAAAAATTTTCCATTTTTTATTTTTCGATGATTTTTTTTGTGGCTGGCATCGAAAATGGAAAAAAAAATTTAAATTTTTTTTTTCGCTTTTTTTATTTTTCGATGATTTTTTGGTGTGGCTGGCATCGAAAAAGGAAAAAAAAAATTAAAAAAAAAATTTTCGCCTTTTTTTATTTTTCGATAATTTTTTGGTGTGGCTGGCATCAAAAATGGGAAAATAAAATTTAAGAATTTTTTTTTCGCCTTTTTTATTTTTCGATGATTTTTTTTGTGGCTGGCATCGAAAATGGAAAAAAAAAATTAAAATTTTTTTATTTCGCCTTTTTATATTTTTCGATGATTTTTTTGTGTGGCTGGCATCGAAAATGTAAAAAAAAAATTAAAATTTTTTTTCACCTTTTTTTATTTTTCGATGATTTTTTGGTGTGGCTGGCATCGAAAGAGGAAAAAAAAAATTAAAAAAAAAATTTTCGCCTTTTTTTATTTTTCGATAATTTTTTGGTGTGGCTGGCATCAAAAATGGGAAAATAAAATTTAAGAATTTTTTTTTCGCCTTTTTTATTTTTCGATGATTTTTTTTGTGGCTGGCATTGAAAATGGAAAAAAAAAAATTTAAATTTTTTTTTTCCAGTTTTTTATTTTTCGATGATTTTTTTTGTGGCTGGCATCGAAAATGGAATAAAAAAATTAAAATTTTTTTATTTCGCCTTTTTATATTTTTCGATGATTTTTTTGTGTGGCTGGCATCGAAAATGGGAAAACAAATTTAAGATTTTTTTTTTCGCCTTTTTTTATTTTTCGATGATTTTTTTGTGTGGCTGGCACCGAAAAAGCAAAAAAAATTTAAGAATTTTTTTTTCGCCTTTTTTTATTTTTCGATGATTTTTTTTTGTGGCTGGCATCGAAAATGGAAAAAAAAATTTAAAATTTTTTTTTTCCATTTTTTATTTTTCGATGATTTTTTGGTGGCTGGCATCGAAAATGGAAAAAAAAAATTAAAAAATTTTTTTTTCGCCTTTTTTATTTTTCGATGATTTTTTTGTGTGGCTGGCATCGAAAATGGGAATACAAATTTAAGATTTTTTTTTCGCCTCTTTTTTATTTTTCGATGATTTTTTTGTGTGGCTGGCACCGAAAAAGGGAAAAAAATTCAACAATTTTTTTTTGCCTTTTTTATTTTTCGATGATTTTTTTTGTGGCTGGCATCGAAAATGGAAAAAAAAATTTAAATTTTTTTTTTTTCGCTTTTTTTATTTTTCGATGATTTTTTTTTGTGGCTGGCATCGAAAATGGAAAAAAAAATTTAAAATTTTTTTTTTCCATTTTTTATTTTTCGATGATTTTTTGGTGGCTGGCATCGAAAATGGAAAAAAAAAATTAAAAAATTTTTTTTTCGCCTTTTTTATTTTTCGATGATTTTTTTGTGTGGCTGGCATCGAAAATGGGAATACAAATTTAAGATTTTTTTTTCGCCTCTTTTTTATTTTTCGATGATTTTTTTGTGTGGCTGGCACCGAAAAAGGGAAAAAAATTCAACAATTTTTTTTTGCCTTTTTTATTTTTCGATGATTTTTTTTGTGGCTGGCATCGAAAATGGAAAAAAAAATTTAAATTTTTTTTTTTTCGCTTTTTTTATTTTTCGATGATTTTTTTGTGTGGCTGGCATCGAAAATGGGAAAACAAATTCAAGTTTTTTTTTTCGCCTTTTTTATTTTTCGATGATTTTTTGGTGTGCTGGCATCGAAAATGGGAAAATAAAATTTAAGAATTTTTTTTTTCGCCTTTTTTATTTTTCGATGATTTTTTTTTGTGGCTGGCATCGAAAATGGAAAACAAAATTTAAATTTTTTTTTTCGCTTTTTTTATTTTTCGATGATTTTTTTGTGTGGCTGGCATCGAAAATGGGAAAACAAATTCAAGGATTTTTTTTTTTGTCTTTTTTATTTTTCGATGATTTTTTTTCAAACGGCATCGAGAATGAAAAAAAAAAAATTTTAATTTTTTTTGCGCCTTTTTTATTTTTCGATGATTTTTTTGTGTGGCTGGCAACAAAAATGGGAAAACAAATTTTAGAATTTTTTTTTCGCCTTTTTTTATTTTTCAATGATTTTTGTGTGTGGCTGGCACCAAAAAAGGGAAAAAAAAATCAAGAATTTTTTGTTTTTGTCTTTTTTATTTTTCGATGATTTTTTTGTGTGGCTGGCATCGAAAATGGAAAAAAAAAAATTAAAAATTTTTTTTTTCCATTTTTTTATTTTACGATGATTTTTTTTTTGTGGCTGGCATCAAAAATGAAAAAAAAAATTCAATTTTTTTATTTTTCGATGATTTTTTTGTGTGGCTGGCACCGAAAAAGGGAAAAAAATTCAAGAATTTTTTTTTGCCTTTTTTATTTTTTGATGATTTTTTTTGTGGCTGGCATCGAAAATGGAAAAAAAAAATTAATATTTTTTTTTTCCATTTTTTTTATTTTTCGATGATTTTTTTGTGGGGCTGGCATCAAAAATGGAAAAAAAAAATTAAAATTTTTTTTTCGCCTTTATTTTTATTTTTCGATGATTTTTTGGTGTGGCTGTGGCGCCTTTTTTTAATTTTTCGATGATTTTTTGGTGTGGCTGGCATCGAAAATGGGAAAATAAAATTTAAGAATTTTTTTTTCGCCTTTTTTTTTATTTTTCGATGATTTTTTTTGTGGCTGGCATCGAAAATGGAAAAAAAAATTTAAAATTTTTTTTTTCGCCTTTTTTTATTTTTCGATGATTTTTTTTGTGTGGCTGGCATCGAAAATGGGAAAACAAATTTAAGAATTTTTTTTTTCGCGTTTATTTTATTTTTCGATGATTTTTTTGTGTGGCTGGCACCGAAAAAGGGAAAAAAATTTAAGAAGTTTTTTTCGCCTTTTTTATTTTTCGATGATTTTTTTGTGTGACTGGCATCGAAAATGTGAAAGAAAAATTTAAAAAAAATTTTCGCCTTGTTTTTCGTTGTTTTTTTCCATTTATTTATTTTTCGATGATTTTTTTTGTGGCTGGCATCGAAAAGAAAAAAAAATCAATATTTTTATTTTTCGATGATTTTTTTGTGTGGCTGGCACCGAAAAAGGGAAAAAAAATTCAAGAATTTTTTTTTGCCTATTTTATTTTTTGATGATTTTTTTGTGGCTGGCATCGAAAATGGATAAAAAAAATTTATTTTTTTTTTTCCATTTTTTTATTTTTTGATGATTTTTTTGTGGGGCTGGCATCGAAAATGGAAAAAAGAATTAAATTTTTTTTCGCCTTTTTTTTATTTTTCTATGATTTTTTGGTGTGGCTGGCATCGAAAAAGGGAAAAAAATTCAAGAATTTTTTATTTTGTCTTTTTTATTTTTCGATGATTTTTTTTTTGTGGCTGGTATCGAAAATGAAAAAAAAATTTTATATGTTTTTTTTCCATTTTTTTTGTGGCTGGCATCGAAAATGGAGAAAAAAAAATTAAAAATTTTTTTTTCGCCTTTTTTTAATTTTTCGATGATTTTTTGGTGTGGCTGGCATCGAAAATGGAAAAATAAAATTTAAGATTTTTTTTTCGCCTTTTTTTTTATTTTTCGATGATTTTTTTTTGTGGCTGGCATCGAAAATGGAAAAAAAAAAATTTAAAATTTTTTTTTTTGGCTTTTTTTTATTTTTCGATGATTTTTTTTGTGTGGCTGGCATCGAAAATGGGAAAACAAATTTAAGAATTTTTTTTTCGCCTTTTTTTTATTTTTCGATGATTTTTTTTGTGTGGCTGGCACCGAAAAAGGGAAAAAAATTTAAGGAGTTTTTTTCGCCTTTTTTATTTTTCGATGATTTTTTTGTGTGACTGGCATCGAAAATGGGAAAGAAAAATTTAAAAAAAATTTTCACCATTTTTTTCGATGATTTTTTTGTGTGGCTGGCATCGAAAAAGGGAAAAAAATTCAAGAATTTTTTTTTTGTCTTTTTTATTTTTCGAAGATTTTTTTTTGTGGCTGGTATCGAAAATGGAAAAAAAAAATTTAAATGTTTTTTTTTCATTTTTTTATTTTTCGATGATTTTTTTTTGTGGCTGGCACCGAAAAAGGGAAAAAAATCAAAAAAATTTTTTTGTCTTTTTTATTTTTCGATGATTTTTTTTGTGGCTGGCATCGAAAATGGAAAAAAAAATTTAAAATTTTTTATTTTTCGATGATTTTTTTTGTGGCTGGCATCGAAAATGAAAAAAAAAAAAAATTCAATTTTTTTATTTTTCGATGATTTTTTTGTGTGGCTGGCACCAAAAAACGGAAAAAAAAATTCAAGAATTTTTTTTTGCCTTTTTTATTTTTCGATGATTTTTTTGTGGCTGGCATCGAAAATGGAAAAAAAAATAATTTTTTTTCCATTTTTTTATTTTTCGATGATTTTTTTGTGTGGCTGGCATCGAAAATGGAAAAAAAAATTAAATTTTTTTTTCGCCTTTTTTTTATTTTTCGATGATTTTTTGGTGTGGCTGGCATCGAAAATGGAAAAAAAAATTAAAAAAATAATTTTCGCCTTTTTTTATTTTTCGATGATTTTTTGGTGTGGCTGGCATTGAAAATGGGAAAATAAAATATAAGAATTTTTTTTCGCCTTTTTTTATTTTTCGATGATTTTTTTTTGTGGCTGGCATCGAAAATGGAAAAAAAAAATTTTAAAAAATTTTTTTCGCTTTTTTTATTTTTCGATGATTTTTTTGTGTGGCTGGCACCGAAAAAGGGAAAAAAATTTAAGAAGTTTTTTTCGCCTTTTTTATTTTTCGATGATTTTTTTGTGTGACTGGCATCGAAAATGGGAAAGAAAAATTTAAAAAAAATTTTCGCCTTTTTTTTCGATGTTTTTTTGTGTGGCTGGCATCGAAAATGGGAAAACAAATTTTAGAATTTTTTTTTTTTCGCGTTTTTTTTATTTTTCGATGATTTTTTTTGTGTGGCTGGCACCGAAAAAGGGAAAAAAATTTAAGAAGTTTTTTTCGCCTTTTTTATTTTTCGATGATTTTTTTGTGTGACTGGCATCGAAAATGGGAAAGAAAAATTTAAAAAAAAATTTCGCCTTTTTTTTCGAAAAAGGGAAAAAAATTCAAGAATTTTTTTTTTGTCTTTTTTATTTTTTGATGATTTTTTTTTTTGTGGCTGGTATCGAAAATGGAAAAAAAATTTTAAATGTTTTTTTTCCATTTTTTTATTTTTCGATGATTTTTTTTGTGGCTGGCATCAAAAATGAAAAAAAAAAAAAAAACCATTTTTTTATTTTTCGATGATTTTTTTGTGTGGCTGGCATCGAAAATGGAAAAATAAATTAAAATTTTTTTTCGCCTTTTTTTATTTTTCAATGATTTTTTGGTGTGGCTGGCAACAAAAATGGAAAAAAAAAAATTTCGCCTTTTTTTATTTTTCGATGATTTTTTGGTGTGGCTGGCATCGAAAATGGGAAAATAAAATTTAAGAAATTTTTTTTCGCTTTTTTTTTATTTTTCGATGATTTTTTGGTGTGGCTGGCATCGAAAATGGAAAAAAAAAATTAAAATTTTTTTTTCCATTTTTTTATTTTACGATGATTTTTTTTTGTGGCTGGCATCGAAAAGAAAAAAAAAATCAATATTTTTATTTTTCGATGATTTTTTTGTGTGGCTGGCACCGAAAAAGGGAAAAAAAATTCAAGAATTTTTTTTTGCCTTTTTTATTTTTTGATGATTTTTTTTGTGGCTGGCATCGAAAATGGAAAAAAAAAATTAAAAACTTTTTTTTCGCCTTTTTTAATTTTTTGATGATTTTTTGGTGTGGCTGGCATCGAAAATGGGAAAATAAAATTTAAGAATTTTTTTTTCGCCTTTTTTTTTATTTTTCGATGATTTTTTTTTGTGGCTGGCAACGAAAATGGAAAAAAAAAATTTAAATTTTTTTTTTCGCCTTTTTTTATTTTTCGATGATTTTTTTGTGTGGCTGGCATCGAAAATGGGAAAACAAATTTAAGAATTTTTTTTTCGCCTTTTTTTTTATTTTTCGATGATTTTTTTGTGTGGCTGGCACCGAAAAAGGGAAAAAAATTCAAGAATTTTTTTTTGCCTTTTTTATTTTTCGATGATTTTTTTTGTGGCTGGCATCAAAAATGGAAAAAAAATTTTTTTTCGCCTTTTTTATTTTTCGATGATTTTTTTGTGTGGCTGGCATCGAAAATGGGAAAACAAATCAAGAATTTTTTGTTTTTGTCTTTTTTATTTTTCGATGATTTTTTTGTGGGGCTGGCATCGAAAATGAAAAAAAAAAATTTAAAATTTTTTTTTCCATTTTTTATTTTTCGATGATTTTTTTTGTGGCTGGCATCGAAAATGGAAAAAAAATTTAAAATTTTTTTTTCGCCTTTTTTATTTTTCGATGATTTTTTTGTGTGGCTGGCATCGAAAATGGGAAAACAAATTTAAGATTTTTTTTTTCGCCTTTTTTTATTTTTCGATGATTTTTTTGTGTGGCTGGCACCGAAAAAGCAAAAAAAATTCAAGAATTTTTTTTTTTGCCTTTTTTTATTTTTCGATGATTTTTTTTTGTGGCTGGCATCGAAAATGGAAAAAAAAAATTTTAATTTTTTTTTCCATTTTTTATTTTTCGATGATTTTTTTTTGTGGCTGGCATCGAAAATGAAAAAAAAAAAAAAAAAAACAATTTTTTTATTTTCGATGATTTTTTTTGTGTGGCTGGCACCGAAAAAGGGGAAAAAAATTCAAGAATTTTTTTTTGCCTTTGTTATTTTTCGATGATTTTTTTTGTGGCTGGCATCGAAAATGGAAAAAAAAAATTAATTTTTTTCCATTTTTTTATTTTTCGATGATTTTTTTGTGTGGCTGGCATCGAAAATGTAAAAAAAAAATTTAAATTTTTTTTCGCCTTTTTTTATTTTTCGATGATTTTTTGGTGTGGCTGGCATCGAAAAAGGAAAAAAAAAATAAAAAAAAAAAAATTCGCCTTTTTTTAATTTTTCGATAATTTTTTGGTGTGGCTGGCATCGAAAATGGGAAAATAAAATTTAAGAATTTTTTTTTCGCCTTTTTTTATTTTTCGATGATTTTTTTTGTGGCTGGCATCGAAAATGGAAAAAAAAAATTTAAATTTTTTTTTTCCAGTTTTTTATTTTTCCATGATTTTTTTTGTGGCTGGCATCGAAAATGGAAAAAAAAATTTAAATTTTTTTTTTTTCGCATTTTTTATTTTTCGATGATTTTTTTGTGTGGCTGGCACCGAAAAAGCAAAAAAAAATTAAGAATTTTTTTTTTCGCCTTTTTTATTTTTTGATGATTTTTTTGTGTGGCTGGCATCGAAAATGGGAAGACAAATTTAAGATTTTTTTTTTCGCCTCTTTTTTATTTTTCGATGATTTTTTTGTGTGGCTGGTACCGAAAAAGGGAAAAAAATTCAAGAATTTTTTTTTGCCTTTTTTATTTTTCGATGATTTTTTTTGTGGCTGGCATCGAAAATGGAAAAAAAAATTTAAATTTTTTTTTTCGCTTTTTTTATTTTTCGATGATTTTTTTGTGTGGCTGGCATCGAAAATGGGAAAACAAATTCAAGTTTTTTTTTTCGCCTTTTTTTTATTTTTCGATGATTTTTTTGTGTGGCTAGCACCGAAAAAGGGAAAAAAATTCAAGGATTTTCTTTTTTTGTCTTTTTTATTTTTCGATGATTTTTTTTTGTAGCTGGCATCGAGAATGGAAAAAAAAAATTTTAAATTTTTTTTTTCGCCTTTTTTTTATTTTTCGATGATTTTTTTGTGTGGCTGGCATCGAAAATGAAAAAAAAAAAATAAAAAAAAATTTTTTCGCCTTTTTTTATTTTTCGATGATTTTTTGGTGTGCTGGCATCGAAAATGGGAAAATAAAATTTAAGAATTTTTTTTTTCGCCTTTTTTTATTTTTCGATGATTTTTTTTTGTGGCTGGCATCGAAAATGGAAAACAAAATTTAAATTTTTTTTTTCGCTTTTTTTATTTTTCGATGATTTTTTTGTGTGGCTGGCATCGAAAATGGGAAAACAAATTCAAGAATTTTTTTTTCGCCTTTTTTTATTTTTCGATGATTTTTTTGTATAGCTGGCACCGAAAAAGGGAAAAAAAAATTCAAGGATTTTTTTTTTTGTCTTTTTTATTTTTCGATGATTTTTTTTTGTAGCTGGCATCGAGAATGAAAAAAAAAAATTTTTAATTTTTTTTTTCGCCTTTTTTATTTTTTGATGATTTTTTTGTGTGCCTGGCAACAAAAATGGGAAAACAAATTTTAGAATTTTTTTTTCGCCTTTTTTTATTTTTCGATGATTTTTTTGTGTGGCTGGCATCGAAAATGGGAAAACAAATTTAAGAATTTTTTTTTTTCGCCTTTTTTTATTTTCCGATGATTTTTGTGTGTGGCTGGCACCAAAAAAGGGAAAAAAAATCAAGATTTTTTTGTTTTTATCTTTTTTATTTTTCGATGATTTTTTTTTGTGGCTGGCATCGAAAATGGAAAAAAAAAATTAAAAATTTTTTTTTTCCATTTTTTTATTTTACTATGATTTTTTTTTGTGGCTGGCATCAAAAATGAAAAAAAAAAATTAATTTTTTTTATTTTTCGATGATTTTTTTGTGTGGCTGGCACCGAAAAAGGGAAAAAAATTCAAGAATTTTTTTTTGCCTTTTTTATTTTTTGATGATTTTTTTTGTGGCTGGCATCGAAAATGGAAAAAAAAAATTAAATTTTTTTTCTCCATTTTTTTATTTTTCGATGATTTTTTTGTGGGGCTGGCATCGAAAATGGAAAAAAAAAAAATTAAAATTTTTTTTCGCCTTTTTTATTTTTCGATGATTTTTTTGTGTGGCTGGCATCGAAAATGGGAAAACAAATCAAGAATTTTTTGTTTTTGTCTTATTATTTTTCGATAATTTTTTTTTGTGGCTGGCATCGAAAATGGAAAAAAAAAAATTAAAAAATTTTTTTTTCCATTTTTTTATTTTACGATGATTTTTTTTGTGGCTGGCATCAAAAATGAAAAAAAAATTCAATTTTTTTATTTTTCGATGATTTTTTTGTGTGGCTGGGACCGAAAAAGGGAAAAAAATTCAAGAATTTTTTTTTGCCTTTTTTATTTTTTGATGATTGTTTTTGTGGCTGGCATCGAAAATGGAAAAAAAAATTAATTTTTTTTTCCATTTTTTTTATTTTTCGATGATTTTTTTGTGGGGCTGGCATCGAAAATGAAAAAAAAAAAATTAAATTTTTTGTTCGCCTTTTTTTTATTTTTCGATGATTTTTTGGTGTGGCTGGCATCGAAAAAGGGAAAAAAATTCAAGAATTTTTTTTTTGTCTTTTTTATTTTTCGATGATTTTTTTTTGTAGCTGGTATCGAAAATGGAAAAAAAATTTAAATGTTTTTTTTCCATTTTTTTTGTGGCTGGCATCGAAAATAAAAAAAAAATTAATAAAAAAATTTTTCGCCTTTTTTTAATTTTTCGATGATTTTTTGGTGTGGCTGGCATCGAAAATGGAAAAATAAAATTAAAGAATTTTTTTTTTCGCCTTTTTTTTTATTTTTCGATGATTTTTTTTTGTGGCTGGCATCGAAAATGGAAAAAAAAAAAATTTAAAATTTTTTTTTTCGCCTTATTTTATTTTTCGATGATTTTTTTTGTGTGGCTGGCATCGAAAATGGGAAAACAAATTTAAGAATTTTTTTTTCGCCTTTTTTTTATTTTTCGATGATTTTTTTTTGTGTGGCTGGCACCGAAAAAGGGAAAAAAATTTAAGAAGTTTTTTTCGCCTTTTTTATTTTTCGATGATTTTTTTGTGTGACTGGCATCGAAAATAGGAAAGAAAAATTTAAAAAAAATTTTCACCTTCTTTTTCGATGATTTTTTTGTGTGGCTGGCATCGAAAAAGGGAAAAAAATTCAAGAATTTTTTTTTTTGTCTTTTTTATTTTTCGATGATTTTTTTTTTGTGGCTGGTATCGAAAATGGAAAAAAAAATTTTAAATGTTTTTTTTTCCATTTTTTTTATTTTTCGATGATTTTTTTTTGTGGCTGGCACCGAAAAAGGGAAAAAAATTCAAGAATTTTTTTTTGTCTTTTTTATTTTTCGATGATTTTTTTTGTGACTGGCATCGAAAATGGAAAAAAAAATTTAAAATTTTTTTTTTCCATTTTTTTATTTTTCGATGATTTTTTTTTGTGGCTGGCATCGAAAATGAAAAAAAAAAAATTCAATTTTTTTATTTTTCGATGATTTTTTTGTTAGGCTGGCACCAAAAAACGGAAAAAAAATTCAAAAATTTTTTTTTGCCTTTTTTATTTTTCGATGATTTTTTTTGTGGCTGGCATCGAAAATGGAAAAAAAAAATAAAAAAATAATTTTCGCCTTTTTTTATTTTTCGATGATTTTTTGGTGTGGCTGGCATCGAAAATGGGAAAATAAAATATAAGAATTTTTTTTTCGCCTTTTTTTTATTTTTCGATGATTTTTTTTTGTGGCTGGCATCGAAAATGAAAAAAAAAATTAAAAATTTTTTTTTTCGCTTCTTTTATTTTTCGATGATTTTTTTGTGTGGCTGGCATCGAAAATGGAAAAAGAAAAAAATTAAAATTTTTTTTTCCATTTTTTATTTTTCGATGATTTTTTTTGTGGCTGGCATCGAAAATGAAAAAAAAAAATTTAAAATTTTTTTTTCCATTTTTTATTTTTCGAGATTTTTTTTGTGGCTGGCATCGAAAATGGAAAAAAAAATTTAAATATTTTTTTTCGCCTTTTTTATTTTTCGATGATTTTTTTGTGTGGCTGGCATCGAAAATGGGAAAACAAATTTAAGATTTTTTTTTTCGCCTTTTTTATTTTTCGATGATTTTTTTTTGTGGCTGGCATCGAAAATGGAAAACAAAATTTAAATTTTTTTTTTTCCCTTTTTTTTATTTTTCGATGATTTTTTTGTGTGGCTGGCATCAAAAATGAAAAAAAAAAATTTAAAATTTTTTTTTCCATTTTTTATTTTTCGAGATTTTTTTTGTGGCTGGCATCGAAAATGGAAAAACAAATTCAAGATTTTTTTTTTCGCCTTTTTTTTTTTTCGATGATTTTTTTGTGTGGCTGGCACCGAAAAAGGGAAAAAAAATTCAAGGATTTTTTTTTGTCTTATTTATTTTTCGATGATTTTTTTTTGTATGGCATCGAGAATGAAAAAAAAAAAATTTTAATTTTTTTTTTCGCCTTTTTTATTTTTTGATGATTTTTTTGTGTGGCTGGCAACAAAAAAGGGAAAAAAATTCAAGAATTTTTTTTTTGTCTTTTTTATTTTTCGATGATTTTTTTTTGTGGCTGGTATCGAAAATGGAAAAAAAAAAATTAAATGTTTTTTTTCCATTTTTTTTGTGGCTGGCATCGAAAATAAAAAAAAAAATAAAAAAAAAAAATTTCGCCTTTTTTTAATTTTTCGATGATTTTTTGGTGTGGCATCGAAAATGGAAAAATAAAATTTAAGTATTTTTTTTTTCGCCTTTTTTTTTATTTTTCGATGATTTTTTTTTTGTGGCTGGCATCGAAAATGGAAAAAAAAAAAAATTTAAAATTTTTTTTTTCGCCTTATTTTATTTTTCGATGATTTTTTTTGTGTGGCTGGCATCGAAAATGGGAAAACAAATTTAAGAATTTTTTTTTCGCCTTTTTTTTATTTTTCGATGATTTTTTTTTGTGTGGCTGGCACCGAAAAAGGGAAAAAAATTAAAGAAGTTTTTTTCGCCTTTTTTATTTTTCGATGATTTTTTTGTGTGACTGGCATCGAAAATAGGAAAGAAAAATTTAAAAAAAATTTTCACCTTTTTTTTCGATGATTTTTTTGTGTGGCTGGCATCCAAAAAGGGAAATAAATTCAAGAATTTTTTTTTTTGTCTTTTTTATTTTTCGATGATTTTTTTTTTTGTGGCTGGTATCGAAAATGGAAAAAAAAATTTTAAATGTTTTTTTTCCATTTTTTTTTATTTTTCGATGATTTTTTTTTGTGGCTGGCACCGAAAAAGGGAAAAAAAATCAAGATTTTTTTTTTGTCTTTTTTATTTTTCGATGATTTTTTGGTGGCATGGCTGGCATCGAAAATGGGAAAATAAAATATAAGAATTTTTTTTTCGGCTTTTTTTTTATTTTTCGATGATTTTTTTTTGTGGCTGGCATCGAAAATGAAAAAAAAAATTAAAAAATTTTTTTTTCGCTTCTTTTATTTTTCGATGATTTTTTTGTGTGGCTGGCATCGAAAATGGAAAAAGAAAAAAATTAAAAATTTTTTTTCCATTTTTTTATTTTTCGATGATTTTTTTTGTGGCTGGCATCGAAAATGAAAAAAAAAAATTTAAAATTTTTTTTTTCCATTTTTTATTTTTCGAGATTTTTGTTGTGGCTGGCATCGAAAATGGAAAAAAAAATTTAAAATTTTTTTTTTCGCCTTTTTTATTTTTCGATGATTTTTTTGTGTGGCTGGCATCGAAAATGGGAAAACAAATTTAAGATTTTTTTTTTCGCCTTTTTTATTTTTCGATGATTTTTTTTTGTGGCTGGCATCGAAAATGGAAAACAAAATTTAAATTTTTTTTTTTCGCTTTTTTTTATTTTTCGATGATTTTTTTGTGTGGCTGGCATCGAAAATGGGAAAACAAATTCAAGAATTTTTTTTTCGCCTTTTTTTTTTTTTCGATGATTTTTTTGTGTGGCTGGCACCGAAAAAGGGAAAAAAAATTCAAGGATTTTTTTTTGTCTTTTTTATTTTTCGATGATTTTTTTTTGTATGGCATCGAGAATGAAAAAAAAAAAATTAATTTTTTTTTTCGCCTTTTTTATTTTTTGATGATTTTTTTGTGTGGCTGGCAACAAAAATGGGAAAACAAATTTTAGAATTTTTTTTTCGCCTTTTTTTATTTTTCGATGATTTTTTTGTGTGGCTGGGACCGAAAAAGGGAAAAAAATTCAAGAATTTGTTTTGCCTTTTTTATTTTTTGATGATTGTTTTTGTGGCTGGCATCGAAAATGGAAAAAAAAATTAATTTTTTTTCCATTTTTTTATTTTGCGAAAATGGGAAAACAAATTTAAGAATTTTTTTTTTCGCCTTTTTTTTTATTTTTCGATGATTTTTTTTTGTGGCTGGCATCGAAAATGGAAAAAAAAAAAATTTAAAATTTTTTTTTTCGCCTTATTTTATTTTTCGATGATTTTTTTTGTGTGGCTCGCATCGAAAATGGGAAAACAAATTTAAGAATTTTTTTTTCGCCTTTTTTTATTTTTCGATGATTTTTTTTTGTGGCTGGCACCGAAAAAGAGAAAAAAATTTAAGAAGTTTTTTTCGCCTTTTTTATTTTTCGATGATTTTTTTGTGTGACTGGCATCGAAAATGGGAAAGAAAAATTTAAAAAAAATTTTCACCTTTTTTTCAATGATTTTTTTGTGTGGCTGGCATCGAAAAAGGGAAAAAAATTCAAGAATTTTTTTTTTGTCTTTTTTATTTTTCGATGATTTTTTTTGTGGCTGGTATCGAAAATGGAAAAAAAATTTAAATGTTTTTTTTTCCATTTTTTTATTTTTCGATGATTTTTTTTTGTGGCTGGCACCGAAAAAGGGAAAAAAATTCAAGAATTTTTTTTTGTCTTTTTTATTTTTCGATGATTTTTTTTGTGGCTGGCATCGAAAATGAAAAAAAAAAAATTTAAAATTTTTTTTTCCATTTTTTATTTTTCGATGATTTTTTTTTGTGGCTGGCATCGAAAATGGAAAAAAAAATTTAAAATTTTTTTTTTCGCCTTTTTTATTTTTCGATGATTTTTTTGTGTGGCTGGCATCGAAAATGGGAAAACAAATTTAAGATTTTTTCTTTCGCCTTTTTTTATTTTTCGATGATTTTTTTGTGTGGCTGGCATCGAAAATGGAAAAAGAAAAAATTTAAAAAAAAAATTTCCATTTTTTATTTTTCGATGATTTTTTTTGTGGCTGGCATCGAAAATGAAAAAAAAAAATTTAAAATTTTTTTTTCCATTTTTTATTTTTCGATGATTTTTTTTTGTGGCTGGCATCGAAAATGGAAAAAAAAATTCAAGAATTTTTTTTTGCCTTTGTTATTTTTCGATGATTTTTTTTTTGTGGCTGGCATCGAAAATGGAAAAAAAAATTAATTTTTTTTCCATTTTTTTATTTTTTGATGATTTTTTTGTGTGGCTGGCATCGAAAATGTAAAAAATAAATTAAAATTTTTTTTCGCCTGTTTTTATTTTTCGATGATTTTTTGGTGTGGCTGGCATCGAAAAAGGAAAAAAAAATTAAAAAAAAAAATTTCGCCTTCTTTTTATTTTTCGATAATTTTTTGGTGTGGCTGGCATCGAAAATGGGAAAATAAAATTTAAGAATTTTTTTTTCGCCTTTTTTTATTTTTCGATGATTTTTTTTGTGGCTGGCATCGAAAATGGAAAAAAAAAATTTAAATTTTTTTTTCCAGTTTTTTATTTTTCGATGATTTTTTTTGTGGCTGGCATCGAAAATGGAAAAAAAAATTTAAATTTTTTTTTCGCCTTTTTTATTTTTCGATGATTTTTTTGTGTGGCTGGCATCGAAAATGGGAAAACAAATTTAAGATTTTTTTTCGCCTTTTTTTATTTTTCGATGATTTTTTTGTGTGGCTGGCACCGAAAAAGCAAAAAAAAATTAAGAATTTTTTTTTTCGCCTTTTTTTATTTTTCGATGATTTTTTTTTGTGGCTGGCATCGAAAATGGAAAAAAAAAATTAAAATTTTTTTTTCCATTTTTTATTTTTCGATGATTTTTTTGTGGCTGGCATCGAAAATGGAAAAAAAAAATTAAAAATTTTTTTTTTCGCCTTTTTTATTTTTTGATGATTTTTTTGTGTGGCTGGCATCGAAAATGGGAAAACAAATTTAAGATTTTTTTTTTCGCCTTTTTTTATTTTTCGATGATTTTTTTGTGTGGCTGGCACCGAAAAAGGGAAAAAAATTCAAGAATTTTTTTTTGCCTTTTTTTATTTTTCGATGATTTTTTTTGTGGCTGGCATCGAAAATGGAAAAAAAATTTAAATTTTTTTTTTCGCTTTTTTTATTTTTCGATGATTTTTGTGTGTGGCTGGCATCGAAAATGGGAAAACAAATTCAAGTTTTTTTTTTCGCCTTTTTTTTATTTTTCGATGATTTTTTTGTGTGGCTAGCACCGAAAAAGGGAAAAAAAATTCAAGGATTTTGTTTTTTTTTTTAATTTTTCGATGATTTTTTTTTGTAGCTGGCATCGAGAATGGAAAAAAAAAATTTTAAATTTTTTTTTCGCCTTTTTTATTTTTCGATGATTTTTTTTGTGTGGCTGGCATCGAAAATGGAAAAAAAAATAAAAAAAAAAAATTTTCGCCTTTTTTTATTTTTCGATGATTTTTTGGTGTGCTCGCATCGAAAATGGGAAAATAAAATTTAAAAATTTTTTTTTTCGCCTTTTTTATTTTTCGATGATTTTTTTTTGTGGCTGGCATCGAAAATTGAAAACAAAATTTAAATATTTTTTTTTTCGCTTTTTTTATTTTTCGATGATTTTTTTGTGTGGCTGGCATCGAAAATGGGAAAACAAATTCAAGAATTTTTTTTTCGCCTTTTTTTATTTTTCGATGATTTTTTTGTGTGGCTGGCATCGAAAATGGGAAAACAAATTTAAGAATTTTTTTTTTCGCCTTTTTTTATTTTTCGATGATTTTTTTTTGTGTGGCTGGCACCGAAAAAGGGAAAAAAATTTAAGAAGTTTTTTTCGCCTTTTTTATTTTTCGATGATTTTTTTTGTGTGACTGGCATCGAAAATGGGAAAGAAAAATTAAAAAAAAATTTTCACCTTTTTTTCAATGATTTTTTTGTGTGGCTGGCATCGAAAAAGGGAAAAAAATTCAAGAATTTTTTTTTTGTCTTTTTTATTTTTCGATGATTTTTTTGTGTGGCTGGCACCGAAAAAAGGAAAAAAAATTCAAGGATTTTTTTTTTGTCTTTTTTATTTTTCGATGATTTTTTTTTTGTAGCTGGCATCGAGAATGAAAAAAAAAAAATTTTAATTTTTTTTTTCGCCTTTTTTATTTTTCGATGATTTTTTTGTGTGGCTGGCAACAAAAATGGGAAAACAAATTTTAGAATTTTTTTTTCGCCTTTTTTTATTTTTCGATGATTTTTTTGTGTGGCTGGCAACAAAAATGGGAAAACAAATTTTAGAATTTTTTTTTCGCCTTTTTTTATTTTTCGATGATTTTTTGGTGTGGCTGGCATCGAAAATGGAAAAATAAAATGTAAGAATTTTTTTTTCGCCTTTTTTTTTATTTTTCGATGATTTTTTTTTGTGGCTGGCATCGAAAATGGGAAAACAAATTTAAGAATTTTTTTTTCGCCTTTTTTTATTTTTCGATGATTTTTTTTGTGTGGCTGGCATCGAAAATGGGAAAGAAAAATTAAAAAAAAATTTTCACCTTTTTTTCAATGATTTTTTTGTGTGGCTGGCATCGAAAAAGGGAAAAAAATTCAAGAATTTTTTTTTTGTCTTTTTTATTTTTCGATGATTTTTTTGTGTGGCTGGCACCGAAAAAAGGAAAAAAAAATTCAAGGATTTTTTTTTTGTCTTTTTTATTTTTCGATGATTTTTTTTTTGTAGCTGGCATCGAGAATGAAAAAAAAAAAATTTTAATTTTTTTTTTCGCCTTTTTTATTTTTCGATGATTTTTTTGTGTGGCTGGCAACAAAAATGGGAAAACAAATTTTAGAATTTTTTTTTCGCCTTTTTTTATTTTTCGATGATTTTTTTGTGTGGCTGGCAACAAAAATGGGAAAACAAATTTTAGAATTTTTTTTTCGCCTTTTTTTATTTTTCGATGATTTTTTGGTGTGGCTGGCATCGAAAATGGAAAAATAAAATGTAAGAATTTTTTTTTCGCCTTTTTTTTATTTTTCGATGGTTTTTTTGTGGCTGGCATCGAAAATGGAAAAAAAAAATTTAAAATTTTTTTTTTCGCCTTATTTTATTTTTCGATGATTTTTTTTGTGTGGCTGGCATCGAAAATGGGAAAACAAATTTAAGAATTTTTTTTTCGCCTTTTTTTATTTTTCGATGATTTTTTTTTGTGCGGCTGGCACCGAAAAAGGGAAAAAAATTTAAGAAGTTTTTTTCGCCTTTTTTATTTTTCGATGATTTTTTTTGTGTGACTGGCATCGAAAATGGGAAAGAAAAATTTAAAAAAAATTTTCACCTTTTTTTCAATGATTTTTTTGTGTGGCTGGCATCGAAAAAGGGAAAAAAATTCAAGAATTTTTTTTTTGTCTTTTTTATTTTTCGATGATTTATTTTTGTGGCTGGTATCGAAAATGGAAAAAAAATTTTAAATGTTTTTTTTCCATTTTTTTATTTTTCGATGATTTTTTTTTGTGGCTGGCACCGAAAAAGGGAAAAAAATTCAAGAATTTTTTTTTGTCTTTTTTATTTTTCGATGATTTTTTTTTGTAGCTGGCATCGAGAATGAAAAAAAAAAAATTTTAATTTTTTTTTTCGCCTTTTGTGGCTGGCAACAAAAATGGGAAAACAAATTTTAGAATTTTTTTTTTCGCCTTTTTTTATTTTTCGATGATTTTTTTGTGTGGCTGGCATCGAAAATGGGAAAACAAATTTAAGAATTTTTTTTTTCGCTTTTTTTATTTTTCGATGATTTTTTTTTGTGTGGCTGGCAGCGAAAAAGGGAAAAAAATTTAAGAAGTTTTTTTCGCCTTTTTTATTTTTCGATGATTTTTTTTGTGTGACTGGCATCGAAAATGGGAAAGAAAAATTTAAAAAAAATTTTCACCTTTTTTTCAATGATTTTTTTGTGTGGCTGGCATCGAAAAAGGGAAAAAAATTCAAGAATTTTTTTTTTGTCTTTTTTATTTTTCGATGATTTTTTTGTGTGGCTGGCACCGAAAAAGGGAAAAAAAAATTCAAGGATTTTTTTTTTTTGTCTTTTTTATTTTTCGATGATTTTTTTTTTGTAGCTGGCATCGAGAATGAAAAAAAAAAATTTTAATTTTTTTTTTCGCCTTTTTTATTTTTCGATGATTTTTTTTTGTGTGACTGGCATCGAAAATGGGAAAGAAAAATTTAAAAAAAATTTTCACCTTTTTTTCAATGATTTTTTTGTGTGGCTGGCATCGAAAAAGGGAAAAAAATTCAAGAATTTTTTTTTTGTCTTTTTTATTTTTCGATGATTTATTTTTGTGGCTGGTATCGAAAATGGAAAAAAAATTTTAAATGTTTTTTTTCCATTTTTTTATTTTTCGATGATTTTTTTTTGTGGCTGGCACCGAAAAAGGGAAAAAAATTCAAGAATTTTTTTTTGTCTTTTTTATTTTTCGATGATTTTTTTTGTGGCTGGCATCGAAAATGAAAAAAAAAATTTAAAATTTTTTTTTCCATTTTTTATTTTTCGATGATTTTTTTTGTGGCTGGCATCGAAAATGGAAAAAAAAAATTAAAATTTTTTTTTTCGCCTTTTTTATTTTTCGATGATTTTTTTGTGTGGCTGGCATCGAAAATGGGAAAACAAATTTAAGATTTTTTTTTTCGCCTTTTTTTATTTTTCGTTGATTTTTTTGTGTGGCTGGCACCGAAAAAGCAAAAAAAATTCAAGAATTTTTTTTTTCGCCTTTTTTTATTTTTCGATGATTTTTTTTGTGGCTGGCATCGAAAATGGAAAAAAAAAATTTAAATTTTTTTTTCCATTTTTTATTTTTTGATGATTTTTTTTTGTGGCTGGCATCGAATATGAAAAAAAAAAAAAAATTCAATTTTTTTATTTTTCGATGATTTTTTTGTGTGGCTGGCACCGAAAAAGGGAAAAAAAATTCAAGAATTTTTTTTTGCCTTTGTTATTTTTCGATGATTTTTTTTTGTGGCTGGCATCGAAAATGAAAAAAAAAAATTTATTTTTTTTTCCATTTTTTTATTTTTCGATGATTTTTTTGTGTGGCTGGCATCGAAAATGTAAAAAATAAATTAAAAATTTTTTTCGCCTGTTTTTATTTTTCGATGATTTTTTAGTGTGGCTGGCATCGAAAAAGGAAAAAAAAATTAAAAAAAAAAAATTTCGCCTTCTTTTTATTTTTCGATAATTTTTTGGTGTGGCTGGCATCGAAAATGGGAAAATAAAATTTAAGAATTTTTTTTTCGCCTTTTTTTATTTTTCGATGATTTTTTTTGTGGCTGGCATCGAAAATGGAAAAAAAAATTTAAAATTTTTTTTTCGCCTTTTTTATTTTTCGATGATTTTTTTGTGTGGCTGGCATCGAAAATGGGAAAACAAATTTAAGATTTTTTTTTCGCCTTTTTTTATTTTTCGATGATTTTTTTGTGTGGCTGGCACCGAAAAAGCAAAAAAAAATTAAGAATTTTTTTTTCGCCTTTTTTTATTTTTCGATGTTTTTTTTTGTGGCTGGCTCCGAAAAAGGGAAAAAAAAATTCAAGGATTTTTTTTTTGTCTTTTTTATTTTTCGATGATTTTTTTTTTGTAGCTGGCATCGAGAATGAAAAAAAAAAAAATTTAATTTTTTTTTTCGCCTTTTTTATTTTTTGATGATTTTTTTGTGTGGCTGGCAACAAAAATGGAAAAACAAATTTTAGAATTTTTTTTTCGCCTTTTTTTATTTTTCGATGATTTTTTTGTGTGGCTGGCATCGAAAATGGGAAAACAAATTTAAGAATTTTTTTTTCGCCTTTTTTTTATTTTTCGATGATTTTTGTGTGTGGCTGGCACCAAAAAAGGGAAAAAAAAATCAAGAATTTTTTGTTTTTGTCTTTTTTATTTTTCGATGATTTTTTTTTTGTGGCTGGCATCGAAAATGGAAAAAAATATAAAAAAAAATTTTTTTCCATTTTTTTATTTTACGATGATTTTTTTTTGTGGCTGGCATCAAAAATGAAAAAAAAATTCAATTTTTTTATTTTTCGATGATATTTTTGTGTGGCTGGCACCGAAAAAGGGAAAAAAAATTCAAGAATTTTTTTTTGCCTTTTTTATTTTTTGATGATTTTTTTTGTGGCTGGCATCGAAAATGGAAAAAAAAATTAAATTTTTTTTTTCCATTTTTTTATTTTTCGATGATTTTTTTGTGGGGAAAATGGAAAAAAAAATTAAATTTTTTTTCGCCTTTTTTTTAATTTTTCGATGATTTTTTGGTGTGGCTGGCATCGAAAATGGGAAAATAAAATTTAAGAATTTTTTTTTCGCCTTTTTTTTATTTTTCGATGAAGTTTTTTGTGTGGCTGGCATCGAAAATGGGAAAACAAATTTAAGAATTTTTTTTTTCGCGTTTTTTTTATTTTTCGATGATTTTTTTGTGTGGCTGGCACCGAAAAAGGGAAAAAAAATTAAGAAGTTTTTTTCGCCTTTTTTATTTTTCGATGATTTTTTTGTGTGACTGGCATCGAAAATGGGAAAGAAAAATTTAAAAAAAAATTTCGCCTTGTTTTTCGATGTTTTTTTTGTGTGGCTGGCATCGAAAAAGGGAAAAAAATTCAAGAATTTTTTTTTGTCTTTTTTATTTTTCGATGATTTTTTTTTGTGGCTGGTATCGAAAATGGAAAAAAAATTTTATATGTTTTTTTCCATTTTTTTATTTTTCGATGATTTTTTTTTGTGGTTGGCATCAAAAATGAAAAAAAAAAAAACATTTTCTTTTATTTTTCGATGATTTTTTTGTGTGGCTGGCACCGAAAAAGGGAAAAAGATTCAAGAATTTTTTTTTTCCATTTTTTTTATTTTTCGATGATTTTTTTGTGTGGCTGGCATCGAAAATGGAAAAATAAATTAAAAATTTTTTTCGCCTTTTTTTATTTTTCAATGATTTTTTGGTGTGGCTGGCAACAAAAATGGAAAAAAAAATAAAAAAATAAAAAAAAATTTCGCCTTTTTTTATTTTTTGATGATTTTTTGGTGTGGCTGGCATCGAAAATGGGAAAATAAAATTTAAGAAATTTTTTTTCGGCTTTTTTTATTTTTCGATGATTTTTTTTTGTGGCTGGCATCGAAAATGGAAAAAAAAATTTAAATTTTTTTTTCCATTTATTTATTTTTCGATGATTTGTTTTGTGGCTGGCATTGAAAATGGAAAAAAAAATTAAATTTTTTTTTTCGCCTTTTTTATTTTTCGATGATTTTTTTGTGTGGCTGGCATCGAAAATGGGAAAACAAATTTAAGATTTTTTTTCGCTTTTTTTTTTATTTTTCGATGATTTTTTTGTGTGGCTGGCACAAAAAAAGGGAAAAAAATTCAAGAATTTTTTTTTTGTCTCTTTTATTTTTCGATGATTTTTTTTGTGGCTGGCATCGAAAATGGAAAAAAAAAATTAAAAATTTTTTTTTCCATTTTTTTATTTTACGATGATTTTTTTTTGTGGCTGGCATCGAAAAGAAAAAAAAAATCAATATTTTTATTTTTCGATGATTTTTTTGTGTGGCTGGCACCGAAAAATTGAAAAAAAATTCAAGAATTTTTTTTTGCCTTTTTTATTTTTTGATGATTTTTTTTGTGGCTGGCATCGAAAATGGAAAAAAAAAATTAAAAATTTTTTTTTCCATTTTTTTATTTTTCGATGATTTTTTTTTGTGGCTGGCATCAAAAATGAAAAAAAAAATTCAATTTTTTTATTTTTCGATGATTTTTTTGTGTGGCTGGCACCGATAAAGGGAAAAAAATTCAAGAATTTTTTTTTGCCTTTTTTATTTTTTGATGATTTATTTTTGTGGCTGGTATCGAAAATGGAAAAAAAATTTTAAATGTTTTTTTTCCATTTTTTTATTTTTCGATGATTTTTTTTTGTGGCTGGCACCGAAAAAGGGAAAAAAATTCAAGAATTTTTTTTTGTCTTTTTTATTTTTTGATGATTTTTTTTTGTGGTTGGCATCAAAAATGAAAAAAAAAAAAACATTTTCTTTTATTTTTCGATGATTTTTTTGTGTGGCTGGCACCGAAAAAGGGAAAAAGATTCAAGAATTTTTTTTTGCCTTTTTTATTTTTCGATGATTTTTTTTGTGGCTGGCATCGAAAATGGAAAAAAAAAATAATTTTTTTTTTCCATTTTTTTTATTTTTCGATGATTTTTTTGTGTGGCTGGCATCGAAAATGGAAAAATAAATTAAAAATTTTTTTCGCCTTTTTTTATTTTTCAATGATTTTTTGGTGTGGCTGGCATCGAAAAAGGAAAAAAAAATTAAAAAAAAAAATTTCGCCTTCTTTTTATTTTTCGATAATTTTTTGGTGTGGCTGGCATCGAAAATGGGAAAATAAAATTTAAGAATTTTTTTTTCGCCTTTTTTTATTTTTCGATGATTTTTTTTGTGGCTGGCATCGAAAATGGAAAAAAAAAATTTAAATTTTTTTTTCCAGTTTTTTATTTTTCGATGATTTTTTTTGTGGCTGGCATCGAAAATGGAAAAAAAAATTTAAATTTTTTTTTCGCCTTTTTTATTTTTCGATGATTTTTTTGTGTGGCTGGCATCGAAAATGGGAAAACAAATTTAAGATTTTTTTTCGCCTTTTTTTATTTTTCGATGATTTTTTTGTGTGGCTGGCACCGAAAAAGCAAAAAAAAATTAAGAATTTTTTTTTTCGCCTTTTTTTATTTTTCGATGATTTTTTTTTGTGGCTGGCATCGAAAATGGAAAAAAAAAATTAAAATTTTTTTTTCCATTTTTTATTTTTCGATGATTTTTTTGTGGCTGGCATCGAAAATGGAAAAAAAAAATTAAAAAATTTTTTTTTCGCCTTTTTTATTTTTTGATGATTTTTTTGTGTGGCTGGCATCGAAAATGGGAAAACAAATTTAAGATTTTTTTTTTCGCCTTTTTTTATTTTTCGATGATTTTTTTGTGTGGCTGGCACCGAAAAAGGGAAAAAAATTCAAGAATTTTTTTTTGCCTTTTTTTATTTTTCGATGATTTTTTTTGTGGCTGGCATCGAAAATGGAAAAAAAATTTAAATTTTTTTTTTCGCTTTTTTTATTTTTCGATGATTTTTGTGTGTGGCTGGCATCGAAAATGGGAAAACAAATTCAAGTTTTTTTTTTCGCCTTTTTTTTATTTTTCGATGATTTTTTTGTGTGGCTAGCACCGAAAAAGGGAAAAAAAATTCAAGGATTTTGTTTTTTTTTTTTTAATTTTTCGATGATTTTTTTTTGTAGCTGGCATCGAGAATGGAAAAAAAAAATTTTAAATTTTTTTTTCGCCTTTTTTATTTTTCGATGATTTTTTTTGTGTGGCTGGCATCGAAAATGGAAAAAAAAATTAAAAAAAAAATTTTCGCCTTTTTTTATTTTTCGATGATTTTTTGGTGTGCTCGCATCGAAAATGGGAAAATAAAATTTAAAAATTTTTTTTTTCGCCTTTTTTATTTTTCGATGATTTTTTTTTGTGGCTGGCATCGAAAATTGAAAACAAAATTTAAATATTTTTTTTTTCGCTTTTTTTATTTTTCGATGATTTTTTTGTGTGGCTGGCATCGAAAATGGGAAAACAAATTCAAGAATTTTTTTTTCGCCTTTTTTTATTTTTCGATGATTTTTTTGTGTGGCTGGCATCGAAAATGGGAAAACAAATTTAAGAATTTTTTTTTTCGCCTTTTTTTATTTTTCGATGATTTTTTTTTGTGTGGCTGGCACCGAAAAAGGGAAAAAAATTTAAGAAGTTTTTTTCGCCTTTTTTATTTTTCGATGATTTTTTTTGTGTGACTGGCATCGAAAATGGGAAAGAAAAATTAAAAAAAAATTTTCACCTTTTTTTCAATGATTTTTTTGTGTGGCTGGCATCGAAAAAGGGAAAAAAATTCAAGAATTTTTTTTTTGTCTTTTTTATTTTTCGATGATTTTTTTGTGTGGCTGGCACCGAAAAAAGGAAAAAAAAATTCAAGGATTTTTTTTTTGTCTTTTTTATTTTTCGATGATTTTTTTTTTGTAGCTGGCATCGAGAATGAAAAAAAAAAAATTTTAATTTTTTTTTTCGCCTTTTTTATTTTTCGATGATTTTTTTGTGTGGCTGGCAACAAAAATGGGAAAACAAATTTTAGAATTTTTTTTTCGCCTTTTTTTATTTTTCGATGATTTTTTTGTGTGGCTGGCAACAAAAATGGGAAAACAAATTTTAGAATTTTTTTTTCGCCTTTTTTTATTTTTCGATGATTTTTTGGTGTGGCTGGCATCGAAAATGGAAAAATAAAATGTAAGAATTTTCTTTTCGCCTTTTTTTTTTATTTTTCGATGATTTTTTTTTGTGGCTGGCATCGAAAATGGAAAAAAAAAAAAATTTAAAATTTTTTTTTTCGCCTTATTTTATTTTTCGATGATTTTTTTTGTGTGGCTGGCATCGAAAATGGGAAAACAAATTTAAGAATTTTTTTTTCGCCTTTTTTTATTTTTCGATGATTTTTTTTTGTGCGGCTGGCACCGAAAAAGGGAAAAAAATTTAAGAAGTTTTTTTCGCCTTTTTTATTTTTCGATGATTTTTTTTGTGTGACTGGCATCGAAAATGGGAAAGAAAAATTTAAAAAAAATTTTCACCTTTTTTTCAATGATTTTTTTGTGTGGCTGGCATCGAAAAAGGGAAAAAAAATTCAAGAATTTTTTTTTTGTCTTTTTTATTTTTCGATGATTTATTTTTGTGGCTGGTATCGAAAATGGAAAAAAAATTTTAAATGTTTTTTTTCCATTTTTTTATTTTTCGATGATTTTTTTTTGTGGCTGGCACCGAAAAAGGGAAAAAAATTCAAGAATTTTTTTTTGTCTTTTTTATTTTTCGATGATTTTTTTTTGTAGCTGGCATCGAGAATGAAAAAAAAAAAATTTTAATTTTTTTTTTCGCCTTTTGTGGCTGGCAACAAAAATGGGAAAACAAATTTTAGAATTTTTTTTTTCGCCTTTTTTTATTTTTCGATGATTTTTTTGTGTGGCTGGCATCGAAAATGGGAAAACAAATTAAAGAATTTTTTTTTTCGCCTTTTTTTATTTTTCGATGATTTTTTTTTGTGTGGCTGGCAGCGAAAAAGGGAAAAAAATTTAAGAAGTTTTTTTCGCCTTTTTTATTTTTCGATGATTTTTTTTGTGTGACTGGCATCGAAAATGGGAAAGAAAAATTTAAAAAAAATTTTCACCTTTTTTTCAATGATTTTTTTGTGTGGCTGGCATCGAAAAAGGGAAAAAAATTCAAGAATTTTTTTTTTGTCTTTTTTATTTTTCGATGATTTTTTTGTGTGGCTGGCACCGAAAAAGGGAAAAAAAAATTCAAGGATTTTTTTTTTTTGTCTTTTTTATTTTTCGATGATTTTTTTTTTGTAGCTGGCATCGAGAATGAAAAAAAAAAATTTTAATTTTTTTTTTCGCCTTTTTTATTTTTCGATGATTTTTTTTTGTGTGACTGGCATCGAAAATGGGAAAGAAAAATTTAAAAAAAATTTTCACCTTTTTTTCAATGATTTTTTTGTGTGGCTGGCATCGAAAAAGGGAAAAAAATTCAAGAATTTTTTTTTTGTCTTTTTTATTTTTCGATGATTTATTTTTGTGGCTGGTATCGAAAATGGAAAAAAAATTTTAAATGTTTTTTTTCCATTTTTTTATTTTTCGATGATTTTTTTTTGTGGCTGGCACCGAAAAAGGGAAAAAAATTCAAGAATTTTTTTTGTCTTTTTTATTTTTCGATGATTTTTTTTGTGGCTGGCATCGAAAATGAAAAAAAAAATTTAAAATTTTTTTTTCCATTTTTTATTTTTCGATGATTTTTTTTGTGGCTGGCATCGAAAATGGAAAAAAAAATTTAAAATTTTTTTTTTCGCCTTTTTTATTTTTCGATGATTTTTTTGTGTGGCTGGCATCGAAAATGGGAAAACAAATTTAAGATTTTTTTTTTCGCCTTTTTTTATTTTTCGTTGATTTTTTTGTGTGGCTGGCACCGAAAAAGCAAAAAAAATTCAAGAATTTTTTTTTCGCCTTTTTTTATTTTTCGATGATTTTTTTTGTGGCTGGCATCGAAAATGGAAAAAAAAAATTTAAATTTTTTTTTCCATTTTTTATTTTTTGATGATTTTTTTTTGTGGCTGGCATCGAATATGAAAAAAAAAAAAAAAATTCAATTTTTTTATTTTTCGATGATTTTTTTGTGTGGCTGGCACCGAAAAAGGGAAAAAAAATTCAAGAATTTTTTTTTGCCTTTGTTATTTTTCGATGATTTTTTTTTGTGGCTGGCATCGAAAATGAAAAAAAAAAATTTATTTTTTTTTCCATTTTTTTATTTTTCGATGATTTTTTTGTGTGGCTGGCATCGAAAATGTAAAAAATAAATTAAAAATTTTTTTCGCCTGTTTTTATTTTTCGATGATTTTTTAGTGTGGCTGGCATCGAAAAAGGAAAAAAAAATTAAAAAAAAAAAATTTCGCCTTCTTTTTATTTTTCGATAATTTTTTGGTGTGGCTGGCATCGAAAATGGGAAAATAAAATTTAAGAATTTTTTTTTCGCCTTTTTTTATTTTTCGATGATTTTTTTTGTGGCTGGCATCGAAAATGGAAAAAAAAATTTAAAATTTTTTTTTCGCCTTTTTTATTTTTCGATGATTTTTTTGTGTGGCTGGCATCGAAAATGGGAAAACAAATTTAAGATTTTTTTTTCGCCTTTTTTTATTTTTCGATGATTTTTTTGTGTGGCTGGCACCGAAAAAGCAAAAAAAAATTAAGAATTTTTTTTTCGCCTTTTTTTATTTTTCGTTGTTTTTTTTTTGTGGCTGGCTCCGAAAAAGGGAAAAAAAAATTCAAGGATTTTTTTTTTGTCTTTTTTATTTTTCGATGATTTTTTTTTTGTAGCTGGCATCGAGAATGAAAAAAAAAAAAATTTAATTTTTTTTTTCGCCTTTTTTATTTTTTGATGATTTTTTTGTGTGGCTGGCAACAAAAATGGAAAAACAAATTTTAGAATTTTTTTTTCGCCTTTTTTTATTTTTCGATGATTTTTTTGTGTGGCTGGCATCGAAAATGGGAAAACAAATTTAAGAATTTTTTTTTCGCCTTTTTTTTATTTTTCGATGATTTTTGTGTGTGGCTGGCACCAAAAAAGGGAAAAAAAAATCAAGAATTTTTTGTTTTTGTCTTTTTTATTTTTCGATGATTTTTTTTTGTGGCTGGCATCGAAAATGGAAAAAAATATAAAAAAAAATTTTTTTCCATTTTTTTATTTTACGATGATTTTTTTTTGTGGCTGGCATCAAAAATGAAAAAAAAATTCAATTTTTTTATTTTTCGATGATATTTTTGTGTGGCTGGCACCGAAAAAGGGAAAAAAAATTCAAGAATTTTTTTTTGCCTTTTTTATTTTTTGATGATTTTTTTTGTGGCTGGCATCGAAAATGGAAAAAAAAATTAAATTTTTTTTTTCCATTTTTTTATTTTTCGATGATTTTTTTGTGGGGAAAATGGAAAAAAAAATTAAATTTTTTTTCGCCTTTTTTTTAATTTTTCGATGATTTTTTGGTGTGGCTGGCATCGAAAATGGGAAAATAAAATTTAAGAATTTTTTTTTCGCCTTTTTTTTATTTTTCGATGAAGTTTTTTGTGTGGCTGGCATCGAAAATGGGAAAACAAATTTAAGAATTTTTTTTTTCGCGTTTTTTTTATTTTTCGATGATTTTTTTGTGTGGCTGGCACCGAAAAAGGGAAAAAAAATTAAGAAGTTTTTTTCGCCTTTTTTATTTTTCGATGATTTTTTTGTGTGACTGGCATCGAAAATGGGAAAGAAAAATTTAAAAAAAAATTTCGCCTTGTTTTTCGATGTTTTTTTTGTGTGGCTGGCATCGAAAAAGGGAAAAAAATTCAAGAATTTTTTTTTGTCTTTTTTATTTTTCGATGATTTTTTTTTGTGGCTGGTATCGAAAATGGAAAAAAAATTTTATATGTTTTTTTCCATTTTTTTATTTTTCGATGATTTTTTTTTGTGGTTGGCATCAAAAATGAAAAAAAAAAAAACATTTTCTTTTATTTTTCGATGATTTTTTTGTGTGGCTGGCACCGAAAAAGGGAAAAAGATTCAAGAATTTTTTTTTGCCTTTTTTATTTTTCGATGATTTTTTTTGTGGCTGGCATCGAAAATGGAAAAAAAAAATAATTTTTTTTTTCCATTTTTTTTATTTTTCGATGATTTTTTTGTGTGGCTGGCATCGAAAATGGAAAAATAAATTAAAAATTTTTTTCGCCTTTTTTTATTTTTCAATGATTTTTTGGTGTGGCTGGCAACAAAAATGGAAAAAAAAAATAAAAAAATAAAAAAAAATTTCGCCTTTTTTTATTTTTTGATGATTTTTTGGTGTGGCTGGCATCGAAAATGGGAAAATAAAATTTAAGAAATTTTTTTTCGGCTTTTTTTATTTTTCGATGATTTTTTTTTGTGGCTGGCATCGAAAATGGAAAAAAAAATTTAAATTTTTTTTTCCATTTATTTATTTTTCGATGATTTGTTTTGTGGCTGGCATTGAAAATGGAAAAAAAAATTAAATTTTTTTTTTCGCCTTTTTTATTTTTCGATGATTTTTTTGTGTGGCTGGCATCGAAAATGGGAAAACAAATTTAAGATTTTTTTTCGCTTTTTTTTTTATTTTTCGATGATTTTTTTGTGTGGCTGGCACAAAAAAAGGGAAAAAAATTCAAGAATTTTTTTTTTGTCTCTTTTATTTTTCGATGATTTTTTTTGTGGCTGGCATCGAAAATGGAAAAAAAAAATTAAAAATTTTTTTTTCCATTTTTTTATTTTACGATGATTTTTTTTTGTGGCTGGCATCGAAAAGAAAAAAAAAATCAATATTTTTATTTTTCGATGATTTTTTTGTGTGGCTGGCACCGAAAAATTGAAAAAAAATTCAAGAATTTTTTTTTGCCTTTTTTATTTTTTGATGATTTTTTTTGTGGCTGGCATCGAAAATGGAAAAAAAAAATTAAAAATTTTTTTTTCCATTTTTTTATTTTTCGATGATTTTTTTTTGTGGCTGGCATCAAAAATGAAAAAAAAAATTCAATTTTTTTATTTTTCGATGATTTTTTTGTGTGGCTGGCACCGATAAAGGGAAAAAAATTCAAGAATTTTTTTTGCCTTTTTTATTTTTTGATGATTTTTTTTGTGGCTGGCATCGAAAATGGAAAAAAAAATTAAATTTTTTTTTCCATTTTTTTATTTTCCGATGATTTTTTTGTGGGGCTGGCATCAAAAATGAAAAAAAAAATTAAAAAAAATTTTTCGCCTTTTTTTTTATTTTTCGATGATTTTTTGGTGTGGCTGGCATCGAAAATGGAAAAAAAAATAAAAAAAAAAATTTTTCGCCTTTTTTAATTTTTCGATGATTTTTTGGTGTGGCTGGCATCGAAAATGGGAAAATAAATTTAAGAATTTTTTTTTTTCGCTTTTTTTTATTTTTCGATGATTTTTGTGTGTGGCTGGCACCAAAAAAGGGAAAAAAAAAAATCAAGAATTTTTTGTTTTTGTCATTTTTATTTTTCGATAATTTTTTTTTGTGGCTGGCATCGAAAATGGAAAAAAAAAATTAAAAAATTTTTTTCCATTTTTTTATTTAACGATGATTTTTTTTTTGTGACTGGCATCAAAAATGAAAAAAAAATTCAATTTTTTTTATTTTTCGATGATTTTTTTTGTGTGGCTGGGACCGAAAAAGGGAAAAAAATTCAAGAATTTTTTTTTCCCTTTTTTATTTTTTGATGATTTTTTTTGTGGCTGGCATCGAAAATGGAAAAAAAAAAATTAATTTTTTTTTTTTCATTTTTTTATTTTTCGATGATTTTTTTGTGTGGCTGGCATCGAAAATGGAAAAAAAAATTAAAGTTTTTTTTCGCCTTTTTTTTTATTTTTCGATGATTTTTTGGTGTGGCTGGCATCGAAAAAGGGAAAAAAAATTCAAGAATTTTTTTTTTTGTCTTTTTTATTTTACGATGATTTTTTTGTGTGGCTGGCATCAAAAATGGAAAAAAAAATTAAAATTTTTGTTTCGCCTTTTTTTTATTTTTCGATGATATTTTGGTGTGGCTGGCATCGAAAATGGAAAAAAAAATTAAAGAAAATTGTTTCGCCTTTTTTAATTTTTCGATGATTTTTTGGTGTGGCTGGCATCGAAAATGGGAAAGTAAAATTTAAGAAATTTTTTTTCGCCTTATTTTATTACTGGCATCGAAAATGGGAAAACAAATTTGAGAATTTTTTTTTCGCCTTTTTTTTATTTTTCGATGATTTTTTTGTGTGGCTGGCACCGAAAAAGGGAAAAAAATCAAGATTTTTTTTTTGTCTTGTTTATTTTTCAAGATTTTTTTTGTGGCTGGCATCGAAAATAGAAAAAAAGAAATAATTTTTTTTTTCCATTTTTTTATTTTTCGATGATTTTTTTTGTGGCTGTTATCAAAAAAGGGGAAAAAAAAATCAAGATTTTTTTTTTGATGATTTTTTTTTGTGGCTGGCATCGAAAATGGAAAAAAAAAATTTAAATTTTTTATTTCCATTTTTTTATTTTTCGATGATTTTTTTTTGTGGCTGGCATCGAAAATGAAAAAAAAAATAAATTTCCATTTTTTTTATTTTTCGATGATTTTTTTGTGTGGCTGGCACCGAAAAAGGGAAAAAAATCAAGATTTTTTTTTTGTCTTGTTTATTTTTCAAGATTTTTTTTGTGGCTGGCATCGAAAATAGAAAAAAAGAAATAATTTTTTTTTTCGCCTTTTTTTATTTTTCGATGATTTTTTGATGTGACTGGCATCGAAAATGGAAAAAAAAATTAAAAAAATTTTTTTCGCCTTTTTTTTATTTTTCGATGATTTTTTGGTGTGGGAAAATGGGAAAATAAAATTTAAGAATTTTTTTTTCGCCTTTTTCTATTTTTCGATGATTTTTTTGTGTAGCTGGCATCGAAAATGGAAAAAAAAAATTAAAATTTTTTTTTCGCCTTTTTTATTTTTCGATGATTTTTTTGTGTGGCTGGCATCGAAAATGGAAAAACAAATTTAAGAATTTTTTTTTCGCCTTTTTGTATTTTTCGATGATTTTTTGGTGTGGCTGGCATCGAAAATGGGAAAATAAAATTTAAGAATTTTTTTTTTCGCCTTTTTTATTTTTCGATGATTTTTTTTTTGTGGCTGGCATCGAAAATGGAAAAAAAAAATTAAAAGTTTTTTTTTTCAATTTTTTTTATTTTTCGATGATTTTTTTTGGGGATGGCATCGAAAATGGAAAAAAAAATTAAAAAAAAATTTTTCGCCTTTTTTATTTTTCGATGATTTTTTTGTGTGGCTGGCATCGAAAATGGGAAAACAAATTTAAGAATTTTTTTTTCGCCTTTTTTTTATTTTTCGATGATTTTTTTTGTGTGGCTGGCACCGAAAAAGGGAAAAAAATTTAAGAAGTTTTTTTCGCCTTTTTTATTTTTCGATGATTTTTTTGTGTGACTGGCATCGAAAATGGGAAAGAAAAATTTAAAAAAAAATTTCACCATTTTTTTCGATGATTTTTTTGTGTGGCTGGCATCGAAAAAGGGAAAAAAATGCAAGAATTTTTTTTTTGTCTTTTTTATTTTTCGATGATTTTTTTTTGTGGCTGGTATCGAAAATGGAAAAAAAAAATTTAAATGTTTTTTTTTCATTTTTTTATTTTTCGATGATTTTTTATTTGTGGCTGGCACCGAAAAAGGGAAAAAAATCAAAAATTTTTTTTTGTCTTTTTTATTTTTCGATGATTTTTTTTGTGGCTGGCATCAAAAATGGAAAAAAAAATTTAAAATTTTTTTTTTCCAATTTTTTATTTTTCGATGATTTTTTTTGTGGCTGGCATCGAAAATGAAAAAAAAAAAAAATTCAATTTTTTTATTTTTCGATGATTATTTTGTGTGGCTGGCATCGAAAATGGAAAAAAAAAATAAATTTTTTTTTCGCCTTTTTTTTATTTTTCGATGATTTTTTGGTGTGGCTGGCATCGAAAATGGAAAAAAAAATTAAAAAAATAATTTTCGCCTTTTTTTATTTTTCGATGATTTTTTGGTGTGGCTGGCATCGAAAATGGGAAAATAAAATATAAGAATTTTTTTTCGCCTTTTTTTATTTTTCGATGATTTTTTTTTGTGGCTGGCATCGAAAATGGAAAAAAAAAATTAAAAAAAAAAATTTTCGCTTTTTTTATTTTTCGATGATTTTTTTGTGTGGCTGGCACCGAAAAAGGGAAAAAAATTTAAGAAGTTTTTTTCGCCTTTTTTAATTTTTCGATGATTTTTTTGTGTGACTGGCATCGAAAATGGGAAAGAAAAATTTAAAAAAAAAATTCGCCTTTTTTTTCGATGTTTTTTTGTGTGGCTGGCATCGAAAAAGGGAAAAAAATTCAAGAATTTTGTTTTTTGTCTTTTTTATTTTTCGATGATTTTTTTTTGTGGCTGGTATCGAAAATGGAAAAAAAATTTTAAATGTTTTTTTTTCCATTTTTTTATTTTTCGATGATTTTTTTTTGTGGCTGGCATCAAAAATGAAAAAAAAAAAAACAATTTTTTTATTTTTCGATGATTTTTTTGTGTGGCTGGCACCGAAAAAGGGAAAAAAATTCAAGAATTTTGTTTTTTGTCTTTTTTATTTTTCGATGATTTTTTTTTGTGGCTGGCATCGAAAATGGAAAAAAAAATTAATTTTTTTTTTCCATTTTTTTTAATTTTCGATGATTTTTTTGTGTGGCTGGCATCGAAAATGGAAAAATAAATTAAAAAATTTTTTTCGCCTTTTTTTTTATTTTTCGATGATTTTTTGGTGTGGCTGGCATCGAAAATGAAAAAAAAAATTAAAATTTTTTTTTTCGCCTTTTTTTAATTTTTCGATGATTTTTTGGTGTGGCTGGCATCGAAAATGGAAAAATAAATTAAAAATTTTTTTCGCCTTTTTTTTTATTTTTCGATGATTTTTTTTTGTGGCTGGCATCGAAAATGGAAAAAAAAATTTAAAATTTTTTTTTTCCAATTTTTTATTTTTCGAGGATTTTTTTTGTGGCTGGCATCGAAAATGAAAAAAAAAAAATTCAATTTTTTTATTTTTCGATGATTTTTTTGTGTGGCTGGCACAAAAAAACGGAAAAAAAATTCAAGAATTTTTTTTCGCCTTTTTTTTATTTTTCGATGATTTTTTTTTGTGGCTGGCATCGAAAATGGAAAAAAAAAAATTTAAAATTTTTTTTTTCGCCTTTTTTTATTTTTCGATGATTTTTTTTGTGTGGCTGGCATCGAAAATGGGAAAACAAATTTTAGAATTTTTTTTTCGCGTTTTTTTTATTTTTCGATGATTTTTTTTGTGTGGCTGGCACCGAAAAAGGGAAAAAAATTTAAGAAGTTTTTTTCGCCAATTTTTTTTTGCCTTTTTTATTTTTTGATGATTTTTTTTGTGGCTGGCATCGAAAATGGAAAAAAAAAAAATTAAAAACTTGTTTTTCGCCTTTTTTAATTTTTTGATGATTTTTTGGTGTGGCTGGCATCGAAAATGGGAAAATAAAATTTAAGAATTTTTTTTTCGCCTTTTTTTTTATTTTTCGATGATTTTTTTTTTGTGGCTGGCAACGAAAATGGAAAAAAAAAATTTAAATTTTTTTTTCGCCTTTTTTTATTTTTCGATGATTTTTTTGTGTGGCTGGCATCGAAAATGGGAAAACAAATTTAAGAATTTTTTTTTCGCCTTTTTTTTTATTTTTCGATGATTTTTTTTTTGTATGGCATCGAGAATGAAAAAAAAAAATTAATTTTTTTTTTCCATTTTTTTATTTTTCGATGATTTTTTTGTGTGGCTGGCATCGAAAATGGGAAAACAAACTCAAGAATTTTTTTTTCGCCTTTTTTTTTTTCGATGATTTTTTTGTGTGGCTGGCACCGAAAAAGGGAAAAAAAATTCAAGGATTTTTTTTTTGTCTTTTTTATTTTTCGATGATTTTTTTTTGTATGGCATCGAGAACATTTTTTTTTCCATTTTTTTATTTTTCGATGATTTTTTTGTGGGGCTGGCATCGAAAATGGAAAAAAAAATTAAATTTTTTTTTTCGCCTTTTTTTTTATTTTTTTTTTGTGTGACTGGCATCGAAAATAGGAAAGAAAAATTTAAAAAAAATTTTCACCTTTTTTTTCGATGATTTTTTTGTGTGGCTGGCATCGAAAAAGGGAAAAAAATTCAAGAATTTTTTTTTTGTCTTTTTTATTTTTCGATGATTTTTTTTTGTGGCTGGTATCGAAAATGGAAAAAAAAATTTTAAATGTTTTTTTTTCCATTTTTTTATTTTTCGATGATTTTTTTTGTGGCTGGCACCGAAAAAGGAAAAAAAAAATTCAAGAATTTTTTTTTGTCTTTTTTATTTTTCGATGATTTTTTTTTGTGACTGGCATCGAAAATGGAAAAAAAAATTTAAAATTTTTTTTTTCCATTTTTTTATGTTTTGATGATTTTTTTTGTGGCTGGCATCGAAAATGAAAAAAAAAAAATTCAATTTTTTTATTTTTCGATGATTTTTTTGTGTGGCTGGCACCAAAAAACGGAAAAAAAATTCAAGAATTTTTTTTTGCCTTTTTTATTTTTCGATGATTTTTTTGTGGCTGGCATCGAAAATGGAAAAAAAAAATAAAAAAATAATTTTCGCCTTTTTTTATTTTTCGATGATTTTTTGGTGTGGCTGGCATCGAAAATGGGAAAATAAAATATAAGAATTTTTTTTTCGCCTTTTTTTTATTTTTCGATGATTTTTTTTTGTGGCTGGCATCGAAAATGAAAAAAAAAAATTAAAAAAATTTTTTTTCGCTTCTTTTATTTTTCGATGATTTTTTTGTGTGGCTGGCATCGAAAATGGAAAAAGAAAAAATTTAAAAAAAAATTTTCCATTTTTTATTTTTCGATGATTTTTTTTGTGGCTGGCATCGAAAATGAAAAAAAAAAATTTAAAATTTTTTTTTCCATTTTTTATTTTTTGATGATTTTTTTTGTGGCTGGCATCGAAAATGGAAAAAAAAATTTAAAATTTTTTTTTTTCGCCTTTTTTATTTTTCGATGATTTTTTTGTGTGGCTGGCATCGAAAATGGGAAAACAAATTTAAGATTTTTTTTTTCGCCTTTTTTATTTTTCGATGTTTTTTTTTTGTGGCTGGCATCGAAAATGGAAAACAAAATTTAAATTTTTTTTTTTCGCTTTTTTTATTTTTCGATGATTTTTTTGTGAGGCTGGCATCGAAAATGGGAAAACAAATTCAAGAATTGTTTTTCGCCTTTTTTTTTTTCGATGATTTTTTTGTGTGGCTGGCACCGAAAAAGGGAAAAAAAAATTCAAGGATTTTTTTTTGTCTTCTTTATTTTTCGATGATTTTTTTTTGTATGGCATCGAGAATGAAAAAAAAAATTAATTTTTTTTTTCCATTTTTTTATTTTTCGATGATTTTTTTGTGGGGCTGGCATCGAAAATGGAAAAAAAAAATTAAATTTTTTTTTTCGCCTTTTTTTTTATTTTTCGATGATTTTTTGGTGTGGCTGGCATCGAAAAAGGGAAAAAAAATTCAAGGATTTTTTTTTTGTCTTTTTTATTTTTCGATGATTTTTTTTTTGTGGCTGGTATCGAAAATGGAAAAAAAAATTAAATTTTTTTTTTCGCCTTTTTTTTTATTTTTCGATGATTTTTTGGTGTGGCTGGCATCGAAAAAGGGAAAAAAAATTCAAGGATTTTTTTTTTGTCTTTTTTATTTTTCGATGATTTTTTTTTTGTATGGCATCGAGAATGAAAAAAAAAAATTAATTTTTTTTTCCATTTTTTTATTTTTCGATGATTTTTTTGTGTGGCTGGCATCGAAAATGGGAAAACAAACTCAAGAATTTTTTTTTCGCCTTTTTTTTTTTTCGATGTTTTTTTTGTGTGGCTGGCACCGAAAAAGGGAAAAAAATTCAAGGATTTTTTTTTTGTCTTTTTTATTTTTCGATGATTTTTTTTTGTATGGCATCGAGAATGAAAAAAAAAATTAATTTTTTTTTTCCATTTTTTTATTTTTCGATGTTTTTTTTGTGGGGCTGGCATCAAAAATGGAAAAAAAAAATTAAATTTTTTTTTTCGCCTTTTTTTTTTTCGATGATTTTTTTGTGTGGCTGGCACCGAAAAAGGGAAAAAAAAATTCAAGGGATTTTTTTTTTGTCTTTTTTATTTTTCGATGATTTTTTTTTGTATGGCATCGATAATGAAAAAAAAAAATAATTTTTTTTTCCATTTTTGTATTTTTCGATGATTTTTTTGTGGGGCTGGCATCGAAAATGGAAAAAAAAAATTAAATTTTTTTTTTCGCTTTTTTTATTTTTCGATGATTTTTTTGTGTGGCTGGCATCGAAAATGGGAAAACAAATTCAAGAATTTTTTTTTTCGCCTTTTTTTTTTCGATGATTTTTTTTGTGTGGCTGGCACCGAAAAAGGGAAAAAAATTCAAGAATTTTTTTTTGCCTTTTTTATTTTTTGATGATTGTTTTTGTGGCTGGCATCGAAAATGGAAAAAAAAAATTAATTTTTTTTTCCATTTTTTTATTTTTCGATGATTTTTTTGTGGGGCTGGCATCGAAAATGGAAAAAAAAAATTAAATTTTTTTTTTCGCCTTTTTTTTATTTTTCGATGATTTTTTGGTGTGGCTGGCATCGAAAAAGGGAAAAAAAATTCAAGGATTTTTTTTTTGTCTTTTTTATTTTTCGATGATTTTTTTTTGTGGCTGGTATCGAAAATGGAAAAAAAAATTTAAATGTTTTTTTTTCCATTTTTTTTTGTGGCTGGCATCAAAAATAAAAAAAAAAAATTAAAAAAAAAATTTTCGCTTTTTTTTAATTTTTCGATGATTTTTTGGTGTGGCTGGCATCGAAAATGGAAAAATAAAATTTAAGAATTTTTTTTTCGCCTTTTTTTTTATTTTTCGATGATTTTTTTTTGTGGCTGGCATCAAAAATGGAAAAAAAAAATTTTAAATTTTTTTTTTCGCCTTATTTTATTTTTCGATGATTTTTTTTGTGTGGCTGGCATCGAAATGGGAAAACAATTTTAAGAATTTTTTTTTCGCCTTTTTTTATTTTTCGATGATTTTTTTTTTGTGTGGCTGGCACCGAAAAAGGGAAAAAAATTTAAGAAGTTTTTTTCGCCTTTTTTATTTTTCGATGATTTTTTTGTGTGACTGGCATCGAAATGGGAAAGAAAAATTTAAAAAAAAATTTCACCTTTTTTTCAATGATTTTTTTGTGTGGCTGGCATCGAAAAAGGGAAAAAAATTCAAGAATTTTTTTTTGTCTTTTTTATTTTTCGATGATTTTTTTTTGTGGCTGGTATCGAAAATGGAAAAAAAAATTTAAATGTTTTTTTTCCATTTTTTTATTTTTCGATGATTTTTTTTTGTGGCTGGTCCGAAAAAGGGAAAAAAATTCAAGAATTTTTTTTTGTCTTTTTTATTTTTCGATGATTTTTTTTGTGGCTGGCATCGAAAATGGAAAGAAAAATTTAAAATTTTTTTTTTCCATTTTTTTATTTTTCGATGATTTTTTTTGTGGCTGGCATCGAAAATGAAAAAAAAAAATTCAATTTTTTTATTTTTCGATGATTTTTTTGTGTGGCTGGCACCAAAAAACGGAAAAAAAATTCAAGAATTTATTTTTGCCTTTTTTATTTTTCGATGATTTTTTTTGTGGCTGGCATCGAAAATGGAAAAAAAAAATATTTTTTTTCCATTTTTTTATTTTTCGATGATTTTTTTGTGTAGCTGGCATCGAAAATGGAAAAAAAAAATTAAAAAAATAATTTTCGCCTTTTTTTATTTTTCGATGATTTTTTGGTGTGGCTGGCATCGAAAATGGGAAAATAAAATAAAAGAATTTTTTTTTCGCCTTTTTTTTATTTTTCGATGATTTTTTTGTGTGGCTGGCATCGAAAATGGAAAAAGAAAAAATTTAAAAAAAAATTTTCCATTTTTTATTTTTCGATGATTTTTTTTGTGGCTGGCATCGAAAATGAAAAAAAAAAAAATTTAAATTTTTTTTTCCATTTTTTATTTTTCGATGATTTTTTTTTGTGGCTGGCATCGAAAATGGAAAAAAAAAATTAAAATTTTTTTTTCGCCTTTTCTATTTTTCGATGATTTTTTTGTGTGGCTGGCATCGAAAATGGGAAAACAAATTTAAGATTTTTTCTTTCGCCTTTTTTTATTTTTCGATGATTTTTTTGTGTGGCTGGCATCGAAAATGGAAAAAGAAAAAATTTAAAAAAAATTTTTCCATTTTTTATTTTTCGATGATTTTTTTTGTGGCTGGCATCGAAAATGAAAAAAAAAATTTAAAATTTTTTTTTCCATTTTTTATTTTTCGATGATTTTTTTTTGTGGCTGGCATCGAAAATGGAAAAAAAAATTTAAAATTTTTTTTTTCGCCTTTTTTATTTTTCGATGATTTTTTTGTGTGGCTGGCATCGAAAATGGGAAAACAAATTTAAGATTTTTTTTTCGCCTTTTTTTATTTTTCGATGATTTTTTTGTGTGGCTGGCACCGAAAAAGCAAAAAAAATTCAAGAATTTTTTTTTTGCCTTTTTTTATTTTTCGATGATTTTTTTTGTGGCTGGCATCGAAAATGGAAAAAAAAAAATTAAATTTTTTTTTCCATTTTTTATTTTTTGATGATTTTTTTTTTTTGTGGCTAGCATCGAAAATGAAAAAAAAAAAAAATGAATTTTTTTATTTTTCGATGATTTTTTTGTGTGGCTGGCACCGAAAAAGGGAAAAAAAATTCAAGAATTTTTTTTTGCCTTTGTTATTTTTCGATGATTTTTTTTTGTGGCTGGCATCGAAAATGGAAAAAAAAAAAAATTAATTTTTTTTTCCATTTTTTTTATTTTTCGATGATTTTTTTGTGTGGCTTGCATCGAAAATGTAAAAAATAAATTAAAATTTTTTTTCGCCTGTTTTTATTTTTCGATGATTTTTTGGTGTGGCTGGCATCGATAAAGGAAAAAAAAATTTAAAAAAAAAAATTTCGCCTTCTTTTTATTTTTCGATAATTTTTTGGTGTGGCTGGCATCGAAAATGGGAAAATAAAATTTAAGAATTGTTTTTTCGCCTTTTTTTTATTTTCCAAGGCTTTTTTGTGTGGCTGGCAACAAAAATGGGAAAACAAATTTTAGAATTTTTTTTTCGCCTTTTTTTATTTTTCGATGATTTTTTTGTGTGGCTGGCATCGAAAATGGGAAAACAAATTTAAGAATTTTTTTTTTCGCCTTTTTTTATTTTTCGATGATTTTTGTGTGTGGCTGGCACCAAAAAAGGGAAAAAAAAATCAAGAATTTTTTGTTTTTGTCTTTTTTATTTTTCGATGATTTTTTTTTGTGGCTGGCATCGAAACTGGAAAAAAAAATTAAAAAAATTTTTTTTCCATTTTTTTATTTTACGATGATTTTTTTTTGTGGCTGGCATCAAAAATAAAAAAAAAATTCAATTTTTTTTATTTTTCGATGATATTTTTGTGTGGCTGGCACCGAAAAAGGGAAAAAACATTCAAGAATTTTTTTTTGCCTTTTTTATTTTTTGATGATTTTTTTTGTGGCTGGCATCGAAAATGGAAAAAAAAAATTAAATTTTTTTTTCCATTTTTTTATTTTTCGATGATTTTTTTGTGGGGCTGGCATCGAAAATGGAAAAAAAAAATTAAATTTTTTTTTCGCCTTTTTTTTTTATTTTTTGATGATTTTTTGTTGTGGCTGGCATCGAAAATGGGAAAACAAATTTAAGAATTTTTTTTTTCGCGTTTTTTTTATTTTTCGATGATTTTTTTTGTGTGGCTGGCACCGAAAAAGGGAAAAAAATTTAAGAAGTTTTTTTCGCCTTTTTTATTTTTCGATGATTTTTCTGTGTGACTGGCATCGAAAATGGGAAAGAAAAATTTAAAAAAAAATTTCGCCTTGTTTTTCGATGTTTTTTTTTGTGTGGCTGGCATCGAAAAAGGGAAAAAAATTCAAGAATTTTTTTTTGTCTTTTTTATTTTTCGATGATTTTTTTTTGTGGCTGGTATCGAAAATGGAAAAAAAATTTTATATGTTTTTTTCCATTTTTTATTTTTCGATGATTTTTTTTTGTGGTTGGCATCAAAAATGAAAAAAAAAAAAAACATTTTTTTTTATTTTTCGATGATTTTTTTGTGTGGCTGGCACCGAAAAAGGGAAAAAGATTCAAGAATTTTTTTTTGCCTTTTTTATTTTTCGATGATTTTTTTTGTGGCTGGCATCGAAAATGGAAAAAAAAATTAAATTCTTTTTTTCCATTTTTTTATTTTTCGATGATTTTTTTGTGGGGCTGGCATCGAAAATGGAAAAAAAAAATTAAATTTTTTTTTCGCATTTTTTTATTTTTCAATGATTTTTTGGTGTGGCTGGCAACAAAAATGGAAAAAAAAAATAAAAAAATAAAAAAAAAATTTCGCCTTTTTTTATTTTTTGATGATTTTTTGGTGTGGCTGGCATCGAAAATGGGAAAATAAAATTTAAGAAATTTTTTTTCGGCTTTTTTTATTTTTCGATGATTTTTTTTGTGGCTGGCATCGAAAATGGAAAAAAAAATTTAAATTTTTTTTTCCATTTATTTATTTTTCGATGATTTGTTTTGTGGCTGGCATCGAAAATGGAAAAAAAAAATAATTTTTTTTTTTTCGCTTTTTTTATTTTTTGATGATTTTTTTGTGTGGCTGGCATCGAAAATGGGAAAACAAATTTAAGATTTTTTTTCGCTTTTTTTTATTTTTCGATGATTTTTTTGTGTGGCTGGCACCGAAAAAGGGAAAAAAATTCAAGAATTTTTTTTTTGTCTCTTTTATTTTTCGATAATTTTTTTTGTGGCTGGCATCGAAAATGGAAAAAAAAAATAAAAATTTTTTTTTCCATTTTTTTATTTTACGATGATTTTTTTGTGTGGCTGGCACCGATAAAGGGAAAAAAATTCAAGAATTTTTTTTTCCCTTTTTTATTTTTTGATGATTTTTTTTGTGGCTGGCATCGAAAATGGAAAAAAAAAAAATAATTTATTTTTTTTCCATTTTTTTATTTTTCGATGATTTTTTTGTGGGGCTGGCATCGAAAATGGAAAAAAAAATTAAAGTTTTTTTTCGCCTTTTTTTTTATTTTTCGATGATTTTTTGGTGTGGCTGGCATCGAAAAAGGGAAAAAAAATTCAAGAATTTTTTATTTTGTCTTTTTTATTTTTCGATGATTTTTTTTTTGTGGCTGGTATTGAAAATGGAAAAAAAATTTAAATGTTTATTTTTTCCATTTTTTTTGTGGCTGGCATCGAAAAAGGAAAAAAAAATTAAAAAAATTTTTTTCGCCTTTTTTTAATTTTTCGATGATTTTTTTTGTGGCTGGCATAGAAAATGGAAAAAAAAATTTAAATTTTTTTTTTCCATTTTTTTATTTTTCGATGATTTTTTTTTGTGGCTGGCATCCAAAATGGAAAAAAAAAAAAATAATTTTTTTTTTGCCTTTTTTATTTTTCGATGATTTTGTTATTTGGCTGGCATCGAAAATGGGAAATCAAATTTAAGATTTTTTTTTTCGCCTTTTTTTATTTTTCGATGATTTTTTTGTGTGGCTGGCACCGAAAAAGGGAAAAAAATTCAAGAATTTTTTTTGTCTTTTTTATTTTTCGATGATTTTTTTTGTGGCTGGCATCGAAAATGGAAAAAAAAATTTAAAATTTTTTTTTTTCCATTTTCTTATTTTTCGATGATTTTTTTTGTGGCTGGCATCGAAAATGAAAAAAAAAATCAATTTTTTTATTTTTCGATGATTTTTTTGTGTGGCTGGCACCGAAAAAGGGAAAAAAAATTCAAGAATATTTTTTTGCCTTTTTTAGTTTTCGATGATTTTTTTTTTTGTGGCTGGCATCGAAAATGGAAAAAAAAAATTAAAAATTTTTTTTCGCCTTTTTTTATTTTTCGATGATTTTTTGGTGTGGCTGGCATCGAAAATGGAAAAAAAAAATAAAAAAAAATTTCGCCTTTTTTTATTTTTTGATGATTTTTTGGTGTGGAAATCGAAAATGGGAAAATAAAATTTAAGTTTTTTTTTTCGCCTTTTTTTATTTTTCGAAGGATTTTTTTTTGTGGCTGGCATCGAAAATGGAAAAAAAAAATTTAATTTTTTTTTTTCGCCTTTTTTTATTTTTCGATGATTTTTTTGAATGGCTGGCATCGAAAATGGGAAAACAAATTTAAGAATTTTTTTTTTGGTCTTTTTTATTTTTCGATGATTTTTTTTTGTGGCTGGCATCGAAAATGGAAAAAAAAAAATTTAAAAATTTTTTTTCGCATTTTTTATTTTTCGATGATTTTTTTTGTGTGGCTGGCATCGAAAATGGGAAAACAAATTTAAGAATTTTTTTTTCACCTTTTTTTTTATTTTTCGATGATTTTTTTGTGTGGCTGGCACCGAAAAAGGGAAAAAAATTCAAGATTTATTTATTTGTGTCTTTTTTTATTTTTCGATGATTTTTTTTGTGGCTGGCATCGAAAATGGAAAAAAAAATTAAAAAAATTTTTTTTGCCTTTTTTTTATTTTTCGATGATTTTTTGGTGTGGCTGGCATCGAAAATGGGAAAATAAAATTTAAGAATTTTTTTTTTCGCCTTTTTTTATTTTTCGATGATTTTTTTTTGTGGCTGGCATCGAAAATGGAAAAAAAAAATTTAAAATTTTTTTTCCATTTTTTTATTTTTCGATGATTTTTTTGTGGCTGGCATCGAAAATGGAAAACAAAATTTAAATTTTTTTTTTCGCCTTTTTTTAGTTTTCGATGATTTTGTTGTTTGGCTGGCATCGAAAATGGGAAAACAAATTTAAGATTTTTTTTTCACCTTTTTCTATTTTTCGATGATTTTTTTGTGTGGCTGGCACCGAAAAAGGGAAAAAAATTCAAGAATTTTTTTTGTCTTTTTTATTTTTCCATGATTTTTTTTTGTGGCTGGCATCGAAAATGGAAAAAAAAATTTAAAATTTTTTTTTCCATTTTTTTATTTTTCGATGATTTTTTTGTGTGGCTGGCACCGAAAAAGGGAAAAAAAAATCAAGAATTTTTTTTTCCCTTTTTTTATTTTTCGATGATTTTTTTTGTGGCTGGCATCGAAAATGGAAAAAAAAATAAATATTTTTTTTTCCATTTTATTATTTTTTGATGATTTTTTTGTGGCTGGCATCGAAAATGGAAAAAAAAAATTAAAAAATTTTTTTTTCGCCTTTTTTATTTTTCGATGATTTTTTTGTGTGGCTGGCATCGAAAATGGGAAAACAAATTTAAGATTTTTTTTTTCGCCTTTTTTTATTTTTCGATGATTTTTTTGTGTGGCTGGCACCGAAAAAGGGAAAAAAAATTCAAGAATTTTTTTGCCTTTTTTATTTTCAACGATTTTTTTTGTGGCTGGCATCGAAAATGGAAAAAAAAATTAAATTTTTTTTTCCATTTTTTTATTTTTCGATGATTTTTTTGTGTGGCTGGCACCGAAAAAGGGAAAAAAAATTCAAGAATTTTTTTTTGCCTTTTTTATTTTTCGATGATTTTTTTTGTGGCCGGCATCGAAAATGGAATAAAAAAATTAAATTTTTTTTTTTCGCCTTATATATTTTTCGATGATTTTTTTGTGTGGCTGGCATAGAAAATGGGAAAACAAATTTAAGAATTTTTTTTTCGCCTTTTTTTTTATTTTTCGATGATTTTTTTGAGTGGCTGGCACCAAAAAAGGGAAAAAAAATTCAAGAAAATTTTTTTTTTTGTCTGTTTTATTTTTCGATGATTTTTTTTTGTGGCTGGCATCGAAAATGGAAAAAAAAATGTTAAATTTTTTTTTCCATATTTTTATTTTTCGATGATTTTTTTTGTGGCTGGCATCGAAGATGAAAAAAAAAATCCATTTTTTTAATTTTCGATGATTTTTTTGTGTGGCTGGCATCGAAAAAGGGAAAAAAATTCAAGAATTTTTTTTTGCCTTTTTTATTTCGATGATTTTTTTGTGGCTGGCATCGAAATGGAAAAAAAAATTAAATTTTTTTTTTCCATTTTTTTTATTTTTCGATGATTTTTTTGTGTGGCTGGCATCGAAAATGGAAAAAAAAATTAAAATTTTTTTTTCGCCTTTTTTATTTTTCGATGATTTTTTGGTGTGGCTGGCATCGAAAATGGAAAAAAAAAAATTAAAAAAAAATTTTTCGCCTTTTTTTATTTTTCGATGATTTTTTGGTGTGGCTGGCATCGAAAATGGGAAAATAAAATTTAAGAATTTTTTTTTCGCCTTCTTTTATTTTTCGATGTTTTTTTTTTGTAGCTGCCATCGAAAATGGAAAAAAATTTAAAAATGAGTCTCGAGGTTCTGGCAGGAGTAACACCCCTCCAGAACCGTTTCTGGGAGCTCTCTCTCAGAATACTAATCAAATGCGGAGTGACGAACACACTTATAATTGCTAATTTTGAAGAAATTCTTGGGCTGAACACACAATCTCGATTTATGAGAATCTACCACCACTACATATCATCAGATATGTGTCTTCCTTGTTATACTCCAGACCGTGTTCACTTCACCAATCGCAGTTCCTCAATTGAATATGATCTGACCATGAAACAAGCAACTCATGGGATTCCCGATCAACTTCGACCTATTATTATTCCGCGTATTTTTACTGAAAAGTATCAACAAGTCAATTGCATGAAAAGATATTTTACAGACGGGTCCCGTCTCAATGGATCCAATGAAAACTCTAGCGCCTTCCGCAAACTTCAGGAACCTTGTTCCGTTTTTGTTGCTGAGCTGACAGCAATCAACTTCGCATTGGGGATGATTTCCAACATGCCCGCAGACCATTACTTCATCTTCTCGGATAGTCTCAGTTCCATTGAGGCTATTCGGTCGATGAAACCAAGTAGGCACTCATCTTATTTCCTTTCAAAGGTAAGGGAGCAGATGTGTGTGCTGGTCGAAAGATCATATATGATTACCTTTGTATGGGTCCCCTCACATTGCTCAATCCCAGGCAATGAGAAGGCGGACTCTCTCGCAAAGGTGGGCGCGCAGGAAGGCGAATTGTATGACAGGCAAATTTCACACGATGAATTTTACCATTTAGTGCGTCAGAGTACCTTTTCGAGTTGGCAAACCGATTGGGACACTGGAAATCTTGGACGGTGGTTACATTCAATTATTCCTAATGTTTCTTCGAGAGCGTGGTTTAAAGGCTTGGGCTTAAGTCGTGACTTCATTCGCGTGATGAGTAGACTTATGTCCAACCACTACTCACTAGATGCTCATCTCAATAGAATAAACCTCGTGGACAGCAACATCTGTCGGTGTGGAAACGGTTACGATGACATCGAACACGCAGTTTGGCAATGTACGGATAATGACGCCGCCAGAGAGCGACTTTTGAATACCCTCGAGGCCCAAGGAAGACAACCCTATGTTCCTATCAGAGACGTGTTGGCAACCCGTGATCTCTGCTATATGCAGTCCGTTTATGTTTTTCTTCAAATTTCTAATATAAGAATTTAATTCCTTTTGTCTTTTGTCTCTCTTTATTAGTTTTTGTTTGTCTTGTCCCCCCGTCTCGATGAGTCTCATCGTCGCCCACTGGTCACCCACCATAGCCGGTCGAACTCCGGACGAAGCTAGAACAGCACTACCGTTCATACTGGCGACAACGCTCTGATGAGACAACGAAACCCTACCCCAAGCTCCTCCCCTGATCCTATCCTTCGAAAATGTACCCTTCTAACCTCGAGTAAGCCGCGAGTAATCGGCCCAACTCCTACTAGACATAGAATTAAGTGAATCTTGTTACACACAGTGAACAATGAATTATCGGCTCCGTAAAGCTAACGCGATTGAGCCTTCCAAATAAATGAACTAGATAAAAAAAAAAAAAATTTAATTTTTTTTTTCCATTTTCGATGCCAGCCACACAAAAAAATCATCGAAAAATAAAAAAATGGAAAAAAAAAATTTATTTTTTTTTTCCATTTTCGATGCCAGCCACAAAAAAAATCATCGAAAAATAAAAATAGGCGAAAAAATTTTTTTTAATTATTTTTTCCATTTTCGATGCCAGCCACAAAAAAAAATCATCGAAAAATAAAAAAGGCAAAAAAAAATTCTTAATTTTTTTTCCCTTTTTCGGTGCCAGCCACACAAAAAAATCATCGAAAAATAAAAAAAGGCGAAAATTTTTTTTTTAATTTTTTTTTTTTCCATTTTCGATGCCAGCCACAAAAAAAATCATCGAAAAATAAAAAAAAGACAAAAAAAAATAAATCTTGAATTTTTTTCCCTTTTTCGGTGCCAGCCACAAAAAAAATCATCGAAAAATAAAAAAAAGGTGAAAAAAAAAATTCTTAAATTTGTTTTCCCATTTTCGATGCCAGCCACATAAAAAAAATCATCGGAAAATAAAAAATGCGAAAAAAAAATTTTAAATTTTTTTTTCCATTTTCGATGCCAGCTACAAAAAAAATCATCGAAAAATAAAAAAAGACCAAAAAAAAATTCTTAAATTTGTTTTCCCATTTTCGATGCCAGCCATTCAAAAAAATCATCGAAAAATAAAAAAGGCGAAAAAAAAAAATTTAAATTTTTTTTTTCCATTTTCGATGCCAGCCACAAAAAAAATCATCGAAAAATAAAAAAAGGCGAAAAAAAAAATTCTTAAATTTTATTTTCCCATTTTCGATTTCTACACCAAAAAATCATCGAAAAATAAAAAAAAGGCGAAATTTTTTCCATGATTGGGTAATGTTTCTGCCCAAAAGATTAAGCTGCATTTGGGCTGGGTACCGCTTTCGAGTAAACACTACTAGTTCAGTTTTCTGCGGCGAGAATTCGATCCCTAGATTCATAGCCCAAGAAGACAAGTTATCTAAGGAATTTTGCAATGGTCCTTGCAAGTCCACGGCATGTGGACCTCTTACGGAAACCACACCGTCATCTGCAAGTTGTCTTAGCGTGCATTGTTCTGCCAAACAGTTGTCGATATCTTTGACGTAAAAGTTATAAAGAAGAGGGCTGAGACATGAGCCTTGGGGCAGGCCCATGTAACTAATTCTGGAAGTTGTCAGTTGTCCAAGGGAAAAGTTCATTTGCTTTTCTGACAACAAATTGTACAAGAAATTATTTAAAATTCCAGAAAGTCCACATCTGTGCAGATTGTCTGACAGAATTTCAATGGAAACTGAATCAAAAGCCCCCTTAATGTCCAAGAATACTGAAGCCAATTGCTCAGTTGAATATCTGTGGAAAGCAGCGCTAGACAATCGTTTGTTCCTTTGCTCTTGCGGAACCCAAACTGTGTATTTTATAGCAAGTTATTTGATTCGACCCAGTGATCGAGTCTCCGAAGGATCATTTTCTCCAACAATTTCCTAATGCACGAAAGCATAGCAATCGGACGGTATGAGTTATGGTCAGACGCTGATTTGCCAGGTTTTTTAATGGCTATTACTTTGACCTGTCTCCATTCAGGCGGTACAATGTTGTTTTCTAGCAAGGAATTGAATAAATCTAGCAAGCGTCTTTTAGCGATATCTGGGAGATTTTTCAGAAGATTGAATTTAATCATATCGCTTCCCGGTGAGGAGTTGTTCGATGAAAGAAGAGCCATAGAGAAATCCAGCATTGAGAATGGTCTATCCAGAGAGCCGCCGCTAGGAGACGCTTCTCGAAGAATATTTTGTGCTGGAACTGAGTCCGGACAGACCTTTTTAGCGAAATCGAATATCCATCGGTTGGAGTATTCTTCACTCTCATTGAAAGATGAGCGGTTACGTATGTTGCGAGCCGCCCTCCACAAGGTGTTCATTGAGGTTTCTCGTGAGAGTCCCTCGACGAAATTGCGCCAATAACCGCGTTTTTTTGCTTTGATTAATTGTTTCAGCTTTGTCTCAAGCTTTGAATATTCCTCGAAGTATGTGGAGGTTTTGTGTCTACGAAAAGCTTTGAAAGCATCAGATTTTTCTACATACAATTTTGTGCATTCTTCGTCCCAACCAGGTGTGGCTGGTCTCCTTTTAAAGGGTGCACTTGGAACTTTTCTTTTTTGTGCTTCCAGTGAGCTTTTGTAAATCAAATCGGCTAGGAATCGATATTCTTCCAATGGTGGAAGCGCATCTATTGATTCGACACCGATTGTCACCGCCGTTGCATATTTCTGCCAGTCGATGTTCCTTGTAAGATCAAATGGAACCCGAGATGGTTCTGCAGAGTGAGGGCCACACTTTATTGAAATGATGATTGGCAAATGATCGCTACCATGGGGATCATTGATAACCTTCCACTGACAATCCAACGATAGCGATCTTGAACACAAAGATAGGTCGAGTCGGCTTTCTCGAGCCGGAGGTTTTGCTATACGTGTCGCTTCACCAGTGTTCAAAATAGTCAAATTGAAATCGTCACATAAATCGTAAAAAATAGCCGCTCTATTGTCGTCATATAGATCGCCCCACCCAGTACCATGGGAGTTCATATCACCCAGAATTAATACTGGGGATGGAAGAATCGAAACTAGATTCCAGAGTTGACTACGGCTAATGGAGGTTCTTGGTGGAACGTATACTGAAGCTATGCAAAGATCTTTGTTCTTCACATTTATTTGGCAAGCAACGATTTCGACGCCGGATAGAGCTGGAAGGGAAATTTTGTAGAAAGGGTAGCACTTTTTGATCCCTAAAAGTACTCCTCCATAAGAATCGTCTCTATCCAGGCGTATAATGTTAAAATCGTGGAAGTTGAGTTCTTTATCGGAAGAAAGCCATGTTTCACAGAGAGCAAATATATCACAGTCAGAATTGTGAAGTAAAAATTTGAACGAGTCTAGTTTAGGCACTAGACTACGGCAGTTCCACTGTAGCACAGTGATCATATCTTCGACCTCGTTCGACGAATTATCCATCGAAAGATATGATTGATGCAAGGAGGGGCCATGAAACAGTCAATTGCTTAAGATATGATTCTAATGTTGGAAGCAAGCTTCTTAGAGGGTCTTGTATGTTGAACATGTTTAATATGAATTCCACAATGTCCGAAAAAGCTAGCAAACCTCGTTCGGACTTGGATTTCTTTTGAGAAGTTTGAGGAGCAGCTTTTTTATTTTTTTTATCTTTGTTGGGCAATGGCGGAAAATTCTTGCTGCATCCAGGGATTGGATCAACAGGAGCCTTCGGTTTTGTTTTTTCATCCCCATTACCCTGGGAATTTGGCAATCGTCTGGAGGTGACTTTAGTTTTCTTACGGCGCACTTTCGGGCAGGGGCATTTTCTTTTTGAGGAACCGTGCATTTTTGAAGGTGCGTGTACCACCGTAGAATCACCTTCATCGGATGAGTCAGAGTCCGATTCTTCAACTGACAAAACCGAAAATTGGTTTGCATCTTGGACGGCTGATGCAGCCTTCAACATTTGAGCATATGTCTGCTTGGAGCGTCCAGAGATTGAACGCTGCACTTTATCGGAGTGCTGTTTGTACATCGGGCACTCCTGCAAGGGGTGAGGATTCTCGCCACAGTAAGCGCATTTTACTGATTCTTTGTGGCAAGAATCCTCTTTGTGGTTTTCACCACATTTGCCACAACGAGTTTTGTTGCCGCAATGGCTGGCCGAGTGTCCCAGCCTTTTGCAGTTGGTACAATTATATACCCTCTGTACAAACAACCGCACCGGAAAAAAAGCACCATCAATTTTAACAAAGTTTGGGAGAACTGAACCTGCGAAAGTCACCCGGAACGAGTCTGAATGTTTATAAACTTTTTTACCGTCTAGCAAAGATGCTGAATGCAGTTGCCTTACATCCAGTATCTTCACTAGCGCGGTAGCAAATGTCGAGTTTTTAAAAGTTCCCGAGGCATGTTTCAAGTCCTCGACAGTCAGACTCGCGTCGGAGACCACGCCTTCTATCTCCACATCTCGAGAAGGGATGTAGATGTTATACTCAACACTAAAAAGCTCGTGATCAGCAATTTTATTTGCCACATCATAAGTCGGTGCTTCTACACGCAGTTTGTTGAATCTTTCTTTGTGTACCAAGATTCCCGGATACTTACGCAGCAAATCTCTCGTTATGTCGAGAGTTTTCAAAGGTTTTTGGGCCGAAAAAAGACAACCCATGGTCCTTTCGAAGACGGTTCATAGTATCTGGTTCGCGTAACGTAGGCATCGGAAGATGCCATAAGTGTTGCGCAAAAGCGGTGCGCAACCACTTAAGAAGGAAAAAAAAAATTAAAAAAAAATTAAAAATTAAAACCTTCACTAATTAATTAATTTTAATTACTAGTAATTAAATTTTTTGCCCGACGTACGAACAAATCAAAAAGAAAAAAAAAATCGAAACAAAAAAAAAACAAAAAAACTTATATCTACTTGCAAAAAGTTGTCTCACTATGACCCATACTCCCCTACCAGGGGTGAGAGACAGAGTCACGCGCCACGAGGCAAAATTTAACTACAATAGGGAGGCAATGGACTTGCAAAATGTATTGTCTAATACTTATGCCGGTTGTAAACAACCTATCAGCCGTTGCAGCTAGATGGTCCGTTTGCTGCTGCTGGTGGTGATGGTTGGTGTTGGTGGGTCGGCACGATGATGAAAAAATGACTTGACGACCGGATGGATTACCGGGGTGAATGGCAACTCCAAGGGGTTGGATGGCAACTCCAAGGGGCTCGGCCCATGGAATTCCACTTCCTCTGTTGCACACTGGTCACTTGGGGCACCCAATGGGGGGGGTTGAAAAAACCGCTCGGGTGGAAAAAACACCGAAAAAACTAGATGCCGCGCGACTGAGACCGGGACGTTGTTAACCGACTGAGTGTTCAACTAGGAATGATGTTTGGTGAAATATTTATTTATTGATTTGTTTTCCAAATACTGTACGTAGGAATTTTAAGAAATGCACTATTGTACAGACGCCTTTAATTAAATACAACTTAAATAACCAACAACCAGGGATGTGGAGTCAGAATCGGAAGCATTTGTTGAGCATTAGGTGTCCAAGTCGGAGTCGAAGAAATAGTAACACCTGAGCAATGTTGACTGTCGCACCACTCGTTTAAACAGCATCTTGACTACCGAAGGTACGACGTTCTTTACTTATATAGCGCAACGCAACAGCCAAAGGTGCTACGTAGAGAGGGTTTTTGGGATAAGAGAAAAACATATTCAAAACCAACGACCTTGGCAACCTATGCCTAGGTGGTTTCTAGCAACACTGCCATTTCAATCAAGACATGCGTTGCTCGATTGGTTCTGGCTTTGACAGTTGAGTAAAATCAACCAGTCCGCTTCTCTCTTATCCTAGACACTATCTAAAGCTACGAAAAGCTCCAATCTTGGTGTAGTTATTTGTGACCTTCGACCTTCCATTTCTTCACGTAAGAGCTAGGTTATTTACTCGCAGATTAATGCATTGTCATTGTGCACCAGTTTTAACGTTAAACTTACGTGATTGGGTTGACGTTTTGGCAATAAGCTCAAACGAAAGGTCGTCATCTGAAATTTATTGTTGTTACGTTCTAATTTCTTGGATTTATCTTAAACGTCAAACTGATCAATGGCCCAATCTGAAATTAAAATCCGGGAAATATGATACCACTCTTTTAACTAGCTAGCTACTATAAGTGAATGGTAAATTTTGAGGTAGCTAACTAACAAGCTAAAAGGAGCACATATGTGATAAGCCCCGTTAAATGTACTGAAAAGTCACCTCTATTACTAATTTCGATCGAAACCGATTTTCAGTTTCAATCAAAATCATCAAAAGGGGTGATTTTTCAGTAGCTTTAAACTCCAACCACATTCCCTGCCAATTACATATGTGCTCCTGCCCTAGCTCCTATCAATCTAACTGATTTTTTTTTCTACAAAAATTGGTACTATATCTAAACCCTATCACTACTACTCTGAAATGCAACGATCGAGCTCACGGTAGTGGTCCTTCGAACTCCATAAACAAAAAGATCTACGATGATAGCATTCTGCCACATCGATTGGTTTGCTCGAAAGCACGGTCCCTAAACGAATTTTTTATTCACCAAAAAGTCCCTATTCGGTGTTAATGGTGTTGCTATGGTAGCGACTATGGAAGGGGATGCGCAGTGGGTGAAAGTCGTGAAAATCGAAATTTTGATCAACGTAGGCGTGCATGTTTTTTTCTTCATTGAAACGTCAATTTTTTAAACGATGCATCATCAACTGAAAAAATTGTAACGGACAGGATTGTTGGGGTCTTAAATGTGTGACAAAGTTAGGTGGTACTTGTGAAGTGTGCTTGCTGGTGAGTACCGATTGGAATCTACACAATAATTAACGGTGAAGCTGGAATTCCTAGTGGCTATAATGTGAAGATGGATTCGTATTCATTCCAAGATCAAGATGGAAGGATGCATAGGTGGCACAGTATTCACGGTCCGCTAGTGTTCGTGAGCTATTTGCCATCAACGCTGACGGTGCCATCTCTCCTACTTAGAGGCACTAGTCTTTTCCTTGTCGTTGGCTTTTGTTTGTGCACCTTTTCAATCCGGACTGAAATTCTGTTACCGGTAACAATAATTATATATCTTTCTCTTTCTCTTTTTCAGCATTCCATCTTCATCAACGACGACCCTACCGGACTGATGAGATGACGATGATGATAAGATGCTGTAAAATTTATCCTCTCTGACGAAGGAATCACAGCCTTTGGACAACATTGATGACCTATGGACTACATCTTCACACGTGCCATAATGCTACACGTGTTAGTACGGTAAGTTGTTTCTGATTTAGGCGCAATTTAAGACAGAAACTAAAATTTTTCTTTTTTTTAAGGAATCACCCAGAAGAACGACGTGGAGTCTTTTTTCCCGGACGGATAACGCTGGCTGAAAAAACTCCCAGATTGACGATTGACGCAAATTCCGTTTGAAAACCTTCTGGCCGACCTCATAAGCTGATGCAAACTTCTTGAACTGTAAGTTGTACACTTTTCTATGCTCCTCCAACTTATCTTCTATAGTGGTCCCTCGCTTCGATGGAAAGTTCACCTTCATCCCTCTCCAGACGATGAAGGAATACAACAACAAAACATGTCCAAACAGATTCAAAGTGTCTATGTGGCTCATGACAACCTATTTTCGTGTATGCCAAATGTTCTAGGCTTTCCATATCGATATTTCGATACTATAGATATTATCCCAGTCTTTGTTGATCTAGTAAAACAAATCATCTGAACTGCAGTACGATTTGGAGAGCCTAAATCATCTGGTATACGTGGGAATAAATAAGCATTATCCATATAGACACTATGATTCTGTTTGGACATATTTTGATACTACAGACTTTATCCCAGTCGTGACAAACTTGGCACCGTTCGCGTGATTCCGGTGGTAAATGATGTAACGGGACGGAATTGATTTGAATTGAGGAGGGTTAGCCATGATGGTTACCTATTATGTTTGGTGAATTTTTTTTTATCTAGTTCGTTTATTTGGAAGGCTCAATCGCGTTAGCTTTACGGAGCCGATAATTCATTGTTCACTGTGTGTAACAAAATTCACTTAATTCTATGTCTAGTAGGAGTTGGGCCGATTACTCGCTGCTTACTCGAGGTTAGAAGGGTACATTTTCGAAGGATAGGATGAGGGGATTTTTTGTGTGGCTGGCATCGAAAATGGGAAAACAAATTTAAGAATTTTTTTTTCGCCTTTTTTTATTTTTCGATGATTTTTTTGTGTGGCTGGCACCGAAAAAGGGAAAAAATTCAAGAATTTTTTTTTTGTCTTTTTTATTTTTCGATGATTTTTTTTTTGTAGCTGGCATCGAAAATGGAAAAAAAAAATTTAAATTCATTTTTTCGCCTTTTTTATTTTTCGATGTTTTTTTTGTGTGGCTGGCATCGAAAATGGGAAAACAAATTTAAGAATTTTTTTTTCGCCTTTTTTTATTTTTTGATGATTTTTTTGTGTGGCTGGCACCGAAAAAGGGAAAAAAATTTAAGAATTTTTTTTTTGTCTTTTTTTATTTTTCGATGTTTTTTTTTGTAGCTGGCATCGAAAATGGAAAAAAAAAAATTTAAATTATTTTTTTCCATTTTTTTATTTTTTGATGATTTTTGTTGTGGTTGCCATCGAAAATGAAAAAAAAAAAATCCTTTTTTTTATTTTTCGATGATTTTTTTTGTGTGACTGGCACCGAAAATGGAAAAAAATAAATTATATTTTTTTTTCCATTTTTTTTATTTTTCGATGATTTTTTTGTGTGGCTGGCATCGGAAATGGAAAAAAAAAATTAAAATTTTTTTCGCCTTTTTTATTTTTCGATGATTTTTTGGTGTGGCTGGCATCGAAAATGGAAAAAAAAATTAAAAAAATTTTTTTCGCCTTTTTATATTTTTCGATGATTTTTTGGTGTGGCTGGCATCGAAAATGGGAAAATAAAATTTAAGAATTTTTTTTTCGCCTTTTTTTTATTTTTCGATGATTTTTTTTGTGGCTGGCATCGAAAATGGAAAATAAAATTTTTTTTTTCGCCTTATTTATTTTTCGATGATTTTTTTGTGTGGCTGGCATAGAAAATGGGAAAACAAATTTAAGAATTCTTTTTCGCCTTTTTTTTATTTTTCGATGATTTTTTTGAGTGGCTGGCACCAAAAAAGGGAAAAAAATTCAAGAATATTTTTTTGTCTTTTTTATTTTTCGATGATTTTTTTTTGTGGCTGGCATCGAAAATGGAAAAAAAAAATGTTAATTTTTTTTTTTCCATATTTTTATTTTTCGATGATTTTTTTTTGTGGCTGGCATCGAAAATGAAAAAAAAAAATCAATTTTTTTTATTTTTCGATGATTTTTTTGTGTGGCTGGCACCGAAAAAGGGAAAAAAAATTCAAGAATTTTTTTTTGCCTTTTTTATTTTTCGATGATTTTTTTTGTGGCCGGCATCGAAATGAAAAAAAACTAAAATATTTTTTTCCATTTTTTTTATTTTTCGATGATTTTTTTGTGTGGCTGGCATCGAAAATGGAAAAAAAAATTAAAAAAATTTTTTTCGCCTTTTTTTATTTTTCGATGATTTTTTGGTGTTGCTTGCATCGAAAATGAAAAAAAAATTAAAAAAAAATTTTTCGCCTTTTTTTATTTTTCGATGATTTTTTGGTGTGGCTGGCATCGAAAATGGGAAAATAAAATTTAAGAATTTTTTTTTCGCCTTCTTTTATTTTTCGATGTTTTTTTTTTGTAGCTGCCATCGAAAATGGAAAAAAAAATTTAAAATTTTTTTTTCGCCTTTTTTATTTTTTGATGATTTTTTTGTGTGGCTGGCATCGAAAATGGGAAAACAAATTTAAGATTTTTTTTTTCGCCTTTTTTTATTTTTCGATGATTTTTTTTTGTGTGGCTGGCACCGAAAAAGGGAAAAAAATCAAGAATTTTTTTTTTGTCTTTTTTATTTTTCGATGATTTTTTTTGTGGCTGGCATCGAAAATGGAAAAAAAAAATTAAAATTTTTTTTTTCCATTTTTTTATTTTTCGATGATTTTTTTTTGTGGCTGGCACCGAAAATGAAAAAAAAAAAAAAATATTTTTTTTTATTTTTTGATGATTTTTTTGTGTGGTTGGCATCGAAAAAGGGAAAAAAAAAATCAAGAATTTGTTTTTGCCTTATTTATTTTTTAATGATTTTTTTTGTGGCTGGCATCGAAAACGGAAAAAAAAATTAAATTTTTTTTTCCATTTTTTTATTTTTTGATGATTTTTTTGTGTGGCTGGCATCGAAAATGGAAAAAAAAAATTAAAATTTTTTTTCGCCTTTTTTTATTTTTTGATGATTTTTTGGTGTGGCTGGCATCGAAAATGGAAAAAAAAATTAAAAAAAAAATTTTCGCCTTTTTTTATTTTTCGATGATTTTTTGGTGTGAGTGGCATCGAAAATGGAAAAATAAAATTCAAGAATTTTTTTTTTCGCCTTTTTTTATTTTTCGATGATTTTTTTTTGTGGCTGGCATCGAAAATGGAAAAAAAAAAATTTAAAAATTTTTTTTTCGGCTTTTTTATTTTTCTATGATTTTTTTGTGTGGCTGGCATCGAAAATGGGAAAAAAATTTAAGAATTTTTTTTTCGCCTTTTTTTTATTTTTCGATGATTTTTTTGTGTGGCTGGCACCGAAAAAGGGAAAAAATTCAAGAATTTTTTTTTTGCCTTTTTAATTAAATTTTTTTTTCGTCTTTATTTTTTTTCGATGATTTTTTGGTGTGGCTGGCATCGAAAATGGGAAAGAAAAATTTAAAAAAAATTTCGTCTTTTCTTCGATGATTTTTTTGTGTGGCTGGCATCGAAAAAGGGAAAAAAATTCCAGAAGTTTTTTTCGCCTTTTTTTATTTTTCGATGATTTTTTTTTGTGTGACTGGCATCGAAAATGGGAAAGAAAAATTTAAAAAAAAATTTACCCTTTTTTCGATGATTTTTTTGTGTGGCTGGCATCGAAAAAGGGAAAAAAATTCAAGAATTTTTTTTTTGTCTTTTTTATATTTCGATGATTTTTTTTTGTGGCTGGCATCGAAAATGGAAAAAAAAAAATAAAATTTTTTTTTTGTCTTTTTTATTTTTCGATATTTTTTTTTGTGGCTGGCACCGAAAAAGGGAAAAAAATTCAAGAATTTTTTTTTGTCTTTTTCATTTTTCGATGATTTTTTTTTGTGGCTGGCATCGAAAATGGAAAAAAAAAATTAAAATTTTTTTTTTCCATTTTTTTATTTTTCGATGATATTTTTTTGTGGCTGGCATCGAAAATGAAAAAAAAAAAATAATTTTTTTTATTTTTCGATAATTTTTTTGTGTGGCTGGCACCGAAAAAGGGAATAAATTCAAGAATTATTTTTTGCCTTTTTTATTTTTCGATGATTTTTTTTGTGGCTGGCATCGAAAATGGAAAAAAAAACTAAATTTTTTTATTTTTCAATGATTTTTTTGTGTGGCTGGCATCGAAAATGGAAAAATAAATAAATTTTTTTTTACACCTTTTTTTTATTTTTCGATGATTTTTTGGTGTGGCTGGCATCGAAAATGGAAAAAAAATTAAAAAAATTTTTTTCGCCTTTTTTTATTTTTCGATGATTTTGTGGTGTGGCTGGCATCGAAAATGGGAAAATAAAATTTAAGAATTTTTTTTTTCGCCTTTTTTTATTTTTCGCTTTTTTTATTTTTCAATGATTTTTTTGTGTGGCTGGCACCGAAAAAGAGAAAAAAATTCAAGAGTTTTTTTTTGTCTTTTTTATTTTTCGATGATTTTTTTTGTAGCTGGCATCGAAAATGGAAAAAAAAAAATTTTAAATTTTTTTTTTCGCCTTTTTTATTTTCCGATGATTTTTTTGTGTGGCTGGCATCGAAAATGGGAAAACAAATTTAAGAATTTATTTTTTATTTTTCGATGATTTTTTTGTGTGGCTGGCACCGAAAAAGGGAAAAAAATTCAAGATTTTTTTTTTGCCTTTTTTATTTTTCGATGATTTTTTTTTGTGGCTGGTATCGAAAATGGAAAAAAAAAATAATTTTTTTTTTCCATTTTTTTATTTTTCAATGATTTTTTTTGTGTGGCTGGCATCGAAAATGGAAAAAAAAAAATTAAATTTTTTTTTTCCATTTTTTTATTTTTCGATGATTTTTGTTGTGGCTGGCATCGAAAATGAAAAAAAAAAAAAATTCCATTTTTTTATTTTTCGATGATTTTTTTGTGTGGCTGGCACCAAAAAACGGAAAAAAAATTCAAGAATTTTTTTTTGCCTTTTTTATTTTTCGATGATTTTTTTTGTGGCTGGCATCGAAAATGGAAAAAAAAAATATTTTTTTTTCCATTTTTTTATTTTTCGATGATTTTTTTGTGTAGCTGGCATCGAAAATGAAAAAAAAAAATCAATTTTTTTTATTTTTCGATGTTTTTTTTGTGTGGCTGGCATCGAAAATGGGAAAACAAATTTAAGAATTTTTTTTTCGCCTTTTTTTATTTTTTGATGATTTTTTTGTGTGGCTGGCACCGAAAAAGGGAAAAAAATTTAAGAATTTTTTTTTTGTCTTTTTTTATTTTTCGATGTTTTTTTTTTGTAGCTGGAATCGAAAATGGAAAAAAAAAAATTTTAAATTATTTTTTTCCATTTTTTTATTTTTTGATGATTTTTGTTGTGGTTGCCATCGAAAATGAAAAAAAAAATTCCTTTTTTTTATTTTTCGATGATTTTTTTTGTGTGACTGGCACCGAAAATGGAAAAAAATAAATTATATTTTTTTTTCCATTTTTTTTATTTTTCGATGATTTTTTTGTGTGGCTGGCATCGGAAATGGAAAAAAAAAAATTAAAATTTTTTTCGCCTTTTTTATTTTTCGATGATTTTTTGGTGTGGCTGGCATCGAAAATGGAAAAAAAAATTAAAAAAAATTTTTTCGCCTTTTTATATTTTTCGATGATTTTTTGGTGTGGCTGGCATCGAAAATGGGAAAATAAAATTTAAGAATTTTTTTTTCGCCTTTTTTTTATTTTTCGATGATTTTTTTTGTGGCTGGCATCGAAAATGGAAAATAAAATTTTTTTTTTCGCCTTATTTATTTTTCGATGATTTTTTTGTGTGGCTGGCATAGAAAATGGGAAAACAAATTTAAGAATTCTTTTTCGCCTTTTTTTTATTTTTCGATGATTTTTTTGAGTGGCTGGCACCAAAAAAGGGAAAAAAATTCAAGAATATTTTTTTGTCTTTTTTATTTTTCGATGATTTTTTTTTGTGGCTGGCATCGAAAATGGAAAAAAAAATGTTAATTTTTTTTTTCCATATTTTTATTTTTCGATGATTTTTTTTTGTGGCTGGCATCGAAAATGAAAAAAAAAAATCAATTTTTTTTATTTTTCGATGATTTTTTTGTGTGGCTGGCACCGAAAAAGGGAAAAAAAATTCAAGAATTTTTTTTTGCCTTTTTTATTTTTCGATGATTTTTTTTGTGGCCGGCATCGAAATGAAAAAAAACTAAAATATTTTTTTCCATTTTTTTTATATTTCGATGATTTTTTTGTGTGGCTGGCATCGAAAATGGAAAAAAAAATTAAAAAAATTTTTTTCGCCTTTTTTTATTTTTCGATGATTTTTTGGTGTGGCTTGCATCGAAAATGAAAAAAAAAATTAAAAAAAAATTTTTCGCCTTTTTTTATTTTTCGATGATTTTTTGGTGTGGCTGGCATCGAAAATGGGAAAATAAAATTTAAGAATTTTTTTTTCGCCTTCTTTTATTTTTCGATGTTTTTTTTTTGTAGCTGCCATCGAAAATGGAAAAAAAAATTTAAAATTTTTTTTTCGCCTTTTTTATTTTTTGATGATTTTTTTGTGTGGCTGGCATCGAAAATGGGAAAACAAATTTAAGATTTTTTTTTTCGCCTTTTTTTATTTTTCGATGATTTTTTTTTGTGTGGCTGGCACCGAAAAAGGGAAAAAAATCAAGAATTTTTTTTTTGTCTTTTTTATTTTTCGATGATTTTTTTTGTGGCTGGCATCGAAAATGGAAAAAAAAAATTAAAATTTTTTTTTTCCATTTTTTTATTTTTCGATGATTTTTTTTTGTGGCTGGCACCGAAAATGAAAAAAAAAAAAAAATAATTTTTTTTATTTTTTGATGATTTTTTTGTGTGGTTGGCATCGAAAAAGGGAAAAAAAAATCAAGAATTTGTTTTTGCCTTATTTATTTTTTAATGATTTTTTTTGTGGCTGGCATCGAAAATGGAAAAAAAAATTAAATTTTTTTTTTCCATTTTTTTATTTTTTGATGATTTTTTTGTGTGGCTGGCATCGAAAATGGAAAAAAAAAATTAAAATTTTTTTTCGCCTTTTTTTATTTTTTGATGATTTTTTGGTGTGGCTGGCATCGAAAATGGAAAAAAAAATTAAAAAAAAAATTTTCGCCTTTTTTTATTTTTCGATGATTTTTTGGTGTGAGTGGCATCGAAAATGGAAAAATAAAATTCAAGAATTTTTTTTTTCGCCTTTTTTTATTTTTCGATGATTTTTTTTTGTGGCTGGCATCGAAAATGGAAAAAAAAAAATTTAAAAATTTTTTTTTCGGCTTTTTTATTTTTCTATGATTTTTTTGTGTGGCTGGCATCGAAAATGGGAAAAAAATTTAAGAATTTTTTTTTCGCCTTTTTTTTATTTTTCGATGATTTTTTTGTGTGGCTGGCACCGAAAAAGGGAAAAAATTCAAGAATTTTTTTTTTGCCTTTTTAATTAAATTTTTTTTTCGTCTTTATTTTTTTTCGATGATTTTTTGGTGTGGCTGGCATCGAAAATGGGAAAGAAAAATTTAAAAAAAATTTCGTCTTTTCTTCGATGATTTTTTTGTGTGGCTGGCATCGAAAAAGGGAAAAAAATTCCAGAAGTTTTTTTCGCCTTTTTTTATTTTTCGATGATTTTTTTTTGTGTGACTGGCATCGAAAATGGGAAAGAAAAATTTAAAAAAAAATTTACCCTTTTTTCGATGATTTTTTTGTGTGGCTGGCATCGAAAAAGGGAAAAAAATTCAAGAATTTTTTTTTTGTCTTTTTTATATTTCGATGATTTTTTTTTGTGGCTGGCATCGAAAATGGAAAAAAAAAAAATAAAAAAATTTTTTTTGTCTTTTTTATTTTTCGATATTTTTTTTTGTGGCTGGCACCGAAAAAGGGAAAAAAATTCAAGAATTTTTTTTTGTCTTTTTCATTTTTCGATGATTTTTTTTTGTGGCTGGCATCGAAAATGGAAAAAAAAAATTAAAATTTTTTTTTTCCATTTTTTTATTTTTCGATGATATTTTTTTGTGGCTGGCATCGAAAATGAAAAAAAAAAAATAATTTTTTTTATTTTTCGATAATTTTTTTGTGTGGCTGGCACCGAAAAAGGGAATAAATTCAAGAATTATTTTTTGCCTTTTTTATTTTTCGATGATTTTTTTTGTGGCTGGCATCGAAAATGGAAAAAAAAACTAAATTTTTTTATTTTTCAATGATTTTTTTGTGTGGCTGGCATCGAAAATGGAAAAATAAATAAATTTTTTTTTACACCTTTTTTTTATTTTTCGATGATTTTTTGGTGTGGCTGGCATCGAAAATGGAAAAAAAATTAAAAAATTTTTTTTCGCCTTTTTTTATTTTTCGATGATTTTGTGGTGTGGCTGGCATCGAAAATGGGAAAATAAAATTTAAGAATTTTTTTTTTCGCCTTTTTTTATTTTTCGCTTTTTTTATTTTTCAATGATTTTTTTGTGTGGCTGGCACCGAAAAAGAGAAAAAAATTCAAGAGTTTTTTTTTGTCTTTTTTATTTTTCGATGATTTTTTTTGTAGCTGGCATCGAAAATGGAAAAAAAAAAATTTTAAATTTTTTTTTTCGCCTTTTTTATTTTCCGATGATTTTTTTGTGTGGCTGGCATCGAAAATGGGAAAACAAATTTAAGAATTTATTTTTTATTTTTCGATGATTTTTTTGTGTGGCTGGCACCGAAAAAGGGAAAAAAATTCAAGATTTTTTTTTTGCCTTTTTTATTTTTCGATGATTTTTTTTTGTGGCTGGTATCGAAAATGGAAAAAAAAAATAATTTTTTTTTTCCATTTTTTTATTTTTCAATGATTTTTTTTGTGTGGCTGGCATCGAAAATGGAAAAAAAAAAATTAAATTTTTTTTTTCCATTTTTTTATTTTTCGAAGATTTTTGTTGTGGCTGGCATCGAAAATGAAAAAAAAAAAAAATTCCATTTTTTTATTTTTCGATGATTTTTTTGTGTGGCTGGCACCAAAAAACGGAAAAAAAATTCAAGAATTTTTTTTTGCCTTTTTTATTTTTCGATGATTTTTTTTGTGGCTGGCATCGAAAATGGAAAAAAAAAATATTTTTTTTTCCATTTTTTTATTTTTCGATGATTTTTTTGTGTAGCTGGCATCGAAAATGGAAAAAAAAAATTAAAAAAATAATTTTCGCCTTTTTTTATTTTTCGATGATTTTTTGGTGTGGCTGGCATCGAAAATGGGAAAATAAAATAAAAGAATTTTTTTTCGCCTTTTTTTTATTTTTCGATGATTTTTTTGTGTGGCTGGCATCGAAAATTGAAAAAGAAAAAATTTAAAAAAAAATTTTCCATTTTTTATTTTTCGATGATTTTTTTTGTGGCTGGCATCGAAAATGAAAAAAAAAAAAATTTAAATTTTTTTTTCCATTTTTTATTTTTCGATGATTTTTTTTTGTGGCTGGCATCGAAAATGGAAAAAAAAAATTAAAATTTTTTTTTCGCCTTTTTTATTTTTCGATGATTTTTTTGTGTGGCTGGCATCGAAAATGGGAAAACAAATTTAAGATTTTTTCTTTCGCCTTTTTTTATTTTTCGATGATTTTTTTGTGTGGCTGGCATCGAAAATGGAAAAAGAAAAAATTTAAAAAAATTTTTTCCATTTTTTATTTTTCGATGATTTTTTTTGTGGCTGGCATCGAAAATGAAAAAAAAAAATTTAAAATTTTTTTTTCCATTTTTTATTTTTCGATGATTTTTTTTTGTGGCTGGCATCGAAAATGGAAAAAAAAATTTAAAATTTTTTTTTTCGCCTTTTTTATTTTTCGATGATTTTTTTGTGTGGCTGGCATCGAAAATGGGAAAACAAATTTAAGATTTTTTTTTCGCCTTTTTTTATTTTTCGATGATTTTTTTGTGTGGCTGGCACCGAAAAAGCAAAAAAAATTCAAGAATTTTTTTTTTGCCTTTTTTTATTTTTCGATGATTTTTTTTGTGGCTGGCATCGAAAATGGAAAAAAAAAATTTAAATTTTTTTTTCCATTTTTTATTTTTTGATGATTTTTTTTTTTGTGGCTAGCATCGAAAATGAAAAAAAAAAAAAAAAATGAATTTTTTTATTTTTCGATGATTTTTTTGTGTGGCTGGCACCGAAAAAGGGAAAAAAAATTCAAGAATTTTTTTTTGCCTTTGTTATTTTTCGATGATTTTTTTTGTGGCTGGCATCGAAAATGGAAAAAAAAAAATTAATTTTTTTTTCCATTTTTTTTATTTTTCGATGATTTTTTTGTGTGGCTTGCATCGAAAATGTAAAAAATAAATTAAAATTTTTTTTCGCCTGTTTTTATTTTTCGATGATTTTTTGGTGTGGCTGGCATCGATAAAGGAAAAAAAAATTAAAAAAAAAAATTTCGCCTTCTTTTTATTTTTCGATAATTTTTTGGTGTGGCTGGCATCGAAAATGGGAAAATAAAATTTAAGAATTTTTTTTTCGCCTTTTTTTATTTTCCAAGGCTTTTTTTTGTGGCTGGCATCGAAAATGGAAAAAAAAAAATTTAAATTTTTTTTTCCAGTTTTTTATTTTTCGATGATTTTTTTTTTGTGGCTGGCATCGAAAATGGAAAAAAAAATTTAAAATTTTTTTTGCGCCTTTTTTATTTTTCGATGATTTTTTTGTGTGGCTGGCATCGAAAATGGGAAAACAAATTTAAGATTTTTTTTTCGCCTTTTTTTATTTTTCGATGATTTTTTTGTGTGGCTGGCACCGAAAAAGCAAAAAAAAATTAAGAATTTTTTTTTTCGCCTTTTTTTATTTTTCGATGATTTTTTTTTGTGGCTGGCATCGAAAATGGAAAAAAAAATTTAAATTTTTTTTTTTCCATTTTTTATTTTTCGATGATTTTTTTGTGGCTGGCATCGAAAATGGAAAAAAAAAATTAAAATTTTTTTTTTTTCGCCTTTTTTATTTTTTGATGATTTTTTTGTGTGGCTGGCATCGAAAATGGGAAAACAAATTTAAGATTTTTTTTTTTCGCCTTTTTTTATTTTTCGATGATTTTTTTGTGTGGCTGGCACCGAAAAAGGGAAAAAAATTCAAGAATTTTTTTTGCCTTTTTTTATTTTTCGATGTTTTTTTTTGTGGCTGGCATCGAAAATGGAAAAAAAAATTTAAATTTTTTTTTTCGCTTTTTTTATTTTTCGATGATTTTTTTTGTGTGGCTGGCATCGAAAATGGGAAAACAAATTCAAGTTTTTTTTTTTCGCCTTTTTTTTATTTTACGATGATTTTTTTGTGTGGCTAGCACCGAAAAAGGGAAAAAAAATTCAAGGATTTTGTTTTTTTTTGTCTTTTTTATTTTTCGATGATTTTTTTTTGTAGCTGGCATCGAGAATGGAAAAAAAAATTTTAAATTTTTTTTTCGCTTTTTTTATTTTTCGATGATTTTTTTGTGTGGCTGGCATCGAAAATGGAAAAAAAAATTAAAAAAACATTTTTCGCCTTTTTTTATTTTTCGATGATTTTTTGGTGTGCTGGCATCGAAAATGGGAAAATAAAATTTAAGAATTTTTTTTTTCGCCTTTTTTATTTTTCGATGATTTTTTTTTGTGGCTGGCATCGAAAATGGAAAACAAAATTTAAATATTTTTTTTTCGCTTTTTTTATTTTTCGATGATTTTTTTGTGTGGCTGGCATCGAAAATGGGAAAACAAATTCAAGAATTTTTTTTTCGCCTTTTTTTATTTTTCGATGATTTTTTTGTGTGGCTGGCTTCGAAAAAGGGAAAAAAAAAATTCAAGGATTTTTTTTTTGTGTTTTTTATTTTTCGATGATTTTTTTTTGTAGCTGGCATCGAGAATGAAAAAAAAAAAATTTAATTTTTTTTTTCGCCTTTTTTATTATTCGATGATTTTTTTGTGTGGCTGGCAACAAAAATGGGAAAACAAATTTTAGAATTTTTTTTTCGCCTTTTTTTATTTTTCGATGATTTTTTTGTGTGGCTGGCATCGAAAATGGGAAAACAAATTTAAGAATTTTTTTTTTCGCCTTTTTTTATTTTTCGATGATTTTTGTGTGTGGCTGGCACCAAAAAAGGGAAAAAAATATCAAGAATTTTTTGTTTTTGTCTTTTTTATTTTTCGATGATTTTTTTTTGTGGCTGGCATCGAAAATGGAAAAAAAAATTAAAAAATTTTTTTTTCCATTTTTTTATTTTACGATGATTTTTTTTGTGGCTGGCATCAAAAATAAAAAAAAAATTCAATTTTTTTTATTTTTCGATGATATTTTTGTGTGGCTGGCACCGAAAAAGGGAAAAAAACATTCAAGAATTTTTTTTTGCCTTTTTTATTTTTTGATGATTTTTTTTGTGGCTGGCATCGAAAATGGAAAAAAAAAATTAAATTTTTTTTTCCATTTTTTTATTTTTCGATGATTTTTTTGTGGGGCTGGCATCGAAAATGGAAAAAAAAAATTAAATTTTTTTTTCACCTTTTTTTTTATTTTTTGATGATTTTTTGTTGTGGCTGGCATCGAAAATGGGAAAACAAATTTAAGAATTTTTTTTTTCGCGTTTTTTTTATTTTTCGATGATTTTTTTTGTGTGGCTGGCACCGAAAAAGGGAAAAAAATTTAAGAAGTTTTTTTCGCCTTTTTTATTTTTCGATGATTTTTCTGTGTGACTGGCATCGAAAATGGGAAAGAAAAATTTAAAAAAAAATTTCGCCTTGTTTTTCGATGTTTTTTTTTGTGTGGCTGGCATCGAAAAAGGGAAAAAAATTCAAGAATTTTTTTTTGTCTTTTTTATTTTTCGATGATTTTTTTTTGTGGCTGGTATCGAAAATGGAAAAAAAAATTTATATGTTTTTTTCCATTTTTTATTTTTCGATGATTTTTTTTTGTGGTTGGCATCAAAAATGAAAAAAAAAAAAACATTTTTTTTTATTTTTCGATGATTTTTTTGTGTGGCTGGCACCGAAAAAGGGAAAAAGATTCAAGAATTTTTTTTTGCCTTTTTTATTTTTCGATGATTTTTTTTGTGGCTGGCATCGAAAATGGAAAAAAAAATTAAATTCTTTTTTTCCATTTTTTTATTTTTCGATGATTTTTTTGTGGGGCTGGCATCGAAAATGGAAAAAAAAAATTAAATTTTTTTTTCGCCTTTTTTTATTTTTCAATGATTTTTTGGTGTGGCTGGCAACAAAAATGGAAAAAAAAAATAAAAAATAAAAAAAAAATTTCGCCTTTTTTTATTTTTTGATGATTTTTTGGTGTGGCTGGCATCGAAAATGGGAAAATAAAATTTAAGAAATTTTTTTTCGGCTTTTTTTATTTTTCGATGATTTTTTTTGTGGCTGGCATCGAAAATGGAAAAAAAAAATTTAAATTTTTTTTTCCATTTATTTATTTTTCGATGATTTGTTTTGTGGCTGGCATCGAAAATGGAAAAAAAAAAAAATTTTTTTTTTTCGCTTTTTTTATTTTTTGATGATTTTTTTGTGTGGCTGGCATCGAAAATGGGAAAACAAATTTAAGATTTTTTTTCGCTTTTTTTTATTTTTCGATGATTTTTTTGTGTGGCTGGCACCGAAAAAGGGAAAAAAATTCAAGAATTTTTTTTTTGTCTCTTTTATTTTTCGATATTTTTTTTTGTGGCTGGCATCGAAAATGGAAAAAAAAATAAAAATTTTTTTTTCCATTTTTTTATTTTACGATGATTTTTTTGTGTGGCTGGCACCGATAAAGGGAAAAAAATTCAAGAATTTTTTTTTCCCTTTTTTATTTTTTGATGATTTTTTTTGTGGCTGGCATCGAAAATGGAAAAAAAAAATTAATTTATTTTTTTTCCATTTTTTTATTTTTCGATGATTTTTTTGTGGGGCTGGCATCGAAAATGAAAAAAAAAATTAAAGTTTTTTTTCGCCTTTTTTTTTATTTTTCGATGATTTTTTGGTGTGGCTGGCATCGAAAAAGGGAAAAAAAATTCAAGAATTTTTTATTTTGTCTTTTTTATTTTTCGATGATTTTTTTTTTGTGGCTGGTATTGAAAATGGAAAAAAAATTTAAATGTTTATTTTTTCCATTTTTTTTGTGGCTGGCATCGAAAAAGGAAAAAAAATTAAAAAAAATTTTTTCGCCTTTTTTTAATTTTTCGATGATTTTTTTTGTGGCTGGCATAGAAAATGGAAAAAAAAATTTAAATTTTTTTTTTTCCATTTTTTTATTTTTCGATGATTTTTTTTTGTGGCTGGCATCCAAAATGGAAAAAAAAAAAATAATTTTTTTTTTTGCCTTTTTTATTTTTCGATGATTTTGTTATTTGGCTGGCATCGAAAATGGGAAATCAAATTTAAGATTTTTTTTTCGCCTTTTTTTATTTTTCGATGATTTTTTTGTGTGGCTGGCACCGAAAAAGGGAAAAAAATTCAAGAATTTTTTTTGTCTTTTTTATTTTTCGATGATTTTTTTTGTGGCTGGCATCGAAAATGGAAAAAAAAAATTAAAATTTTTTTTTTCCATTTTCTTATTTTTCGATGATTTTTTTTGTGGCTGGCATCGAAAATGAAAAAAAAAAATCAATTTTTTTATTTTTCGATGATTTTTTTGTGTGGCTGGCACCGAAAAAGGGAAAAAAAATTCAAGAATATTTTTTTGCCTTTTTTAGTTTTCGATGATTTTTTTTTTGTGGCTGGCATCGAAAATGGAAAAAAAAAATTAAAAATTTTTTTTCGCCTTTTTTATTTTTCGATGATTTTTTGGTGTGGCTGGCATCGAAAATGGAAAAAAAAAATAAAAAAAAATTTCGCCTTTTTTTATTTTTTGATGATTTTTTGGTGTGGAAATCGAAAATGGGAAAATAAAATTTAAGATTTTTTTTTTCGCCTTTTTTTATTTTTCGAAGGATTTTTTTTTGTGGCTGGCATCGAAAATGGAAAAAAAAAATTTAATTTTTTTTTTTCGCCTTTTTTTATTTTTCGATGATTTTTTTGAATGGCTGGCATCGAAAATGGGAAAACAAATTTAAGAATTTTTTTTTTTGGTCTTTTTTTATTTTTCGATGATTTTTTTTTGTGGCTGGCATCGAAAATGGAAAAAAAAAATTTAAAAATTTTTTTTCGCATTTTTTATTTTTCGATGATTTTTTTTGTGTGGCTGGCATCGAAAATGGGAAAACAAATTTAAGAATTTTTTTTTCACCTTTTTTTTTATTTTTCGATGATTTTTTTGTGTGGCTGGCACCGAAAAAGGGAAAAAAATTCAAGATTTATTTATTTTTGTCTTTTTTTATTTTTCGATGATTTTTTTTGTGGCTGGCATCGAAAATGGAAAAAAAAATTAAAAAAAATTTTTTTGCCTTTTTTTATTTTTCGATGATTTTTTGGTGTGGCTGGCATCGAAAATGGGAAAATAAAATTTAAGAATTTTTTTTTTTCGCCTTTTTTTATTTTTCGATGATTTTTTTTTGTGGCTGGCATCGAAAATGGAAAAAAAAAATTTAAAATTTTTTTTCCATTTTTTTATTTTTCGATGATTTTTTTGTGGCTGGCATCCAAAATGGAAAAAAATAATAATTTTTTTTTTCGCCTTTTTTTATTTTTCGATGATTTTGTTGTTTGGCTGGCATCGAAAATGGGAAAACAAATTTAAGATTTTTTTTTCACCTTTTTCTATTTTTCGATGATTTTTTTGTGTGGCTGGCACCGAAAAAGGGAAAAAAATTCAAGAATTTTTTTTGTCTTTTTTATTTTTCCATGATTTTTTTTTGTGGCTGGCATCGAAAATGGAAAAAAAAATTTAAAATTTTTTTTTCCATTTTTTTATTTTTCGATGATTTTTTTGTGTGGCTGGCACCGAAAAAGGGAAAAAAAATCAAGAATTTTTTTTCCCTTTTTTTATTTTTCGATGATTTTTTTTGTGGCTGGCATCGAAAATGGAAAAAAAAATAAATATTTTTTTTTCCATTTTATTATTTTTTGATGATTTTTTTGTGGCTGGCATCGAAAATGGAAAAAAAAAATTAAAAAATTTTTTTTTCGCCTTTTTTATTTTTCGATGATTTTTTTGTGTGGCTGGCATCGAAAATGGGAAAACAAATTTAAGATTTTTTTTTTCGGCCTTTTTTTATTTTTCGATGATTTTTTTGTGTGGCTGGCACCGAAAAAGGGAAAAAAAATTCAAGAATTTTTTTGCCTTTTTTATTTTCAACGATTTTTTTTGTGGCTGGCATCGAAAATGGAAAAAAAAAATTAAATTTTTTTTTCCATTTTTTTATTTTTCGATGATTTTTTTGTGTGGCTGGCACCGAAAAAGGGAAAAAAAAATTCAAGAATTTTTTTTGCCTTTTTTATTTTTCGATGATTTTTTTTGTGGCCGGCATCGAAAATGGAATAAAAAAATTAAAATTTTTTTTTTCGCCTTATATATTTTTCGATGATTTTTTTGTGTGGCTGGCATAGAAAATGGGAAAACAAATTTAAGAATTTTTTTTTCGCCTTTTTTTTTATTTTTCGATGATTTTTTTGAGTGGCTGGCACCAAAAAAGGGAAAAAAAATTCAAGAATATTTTTTTTGTCTGTTTTATTTTTCGATGATTTTTTTTTGTGGCTGGCATCGAAAATGGAAAAAAAAAATGTTAAATTTTTTTTTCCATATTTTTATTTTTCGATGATTTTTTTTTGTGGCTGGCATCGAAGATGAAAAAAAAAATCCATTTTTTTAATTTTCGATGATTTTTTTGTGTGGCTGGCATCGAAAAAGGGAAAAAAATTCAAGAATTTTTTTTTGCCTTTTTTATTTCGATGATTTTTTTGTGGCTGGCATCGAAATGGAAAAAAAAAATTAAATTTTTTTTTTTCCATTTTTTTTATTTTTCGATGATTTTTTTGTGTGGCTGGCATCGAAAATGGAAAAAAAAATTAAAATTTTTTTTTCGCCTTTTTTATTTTTCGATGATTTTTTGGTGTGGCTGGCATCGAAAATGGAAAAAAAAAATTAAAAAAAAAATTTTCGCCTTTTTTTATTTTTCGATGATTTTTTGGTGTGGCTGGCATCGAAAATGGGAAAATAAAATTTAAGAATTTTTTTTTCGCCTTCTTTTATTTTTCGATGTTTTTTTTTTGTAGCTGCCATCGAAAATGGAAAAAAATTTAAAAATGAGTCTCGAGGTTCTGGCAGGAGTAACACCCCTCCAGAACCGTTTCTGGGAGCTCTCTCTCAGAATACTAATCAAATGCGGAGTGACGAACACACTTATAATTGCTAATTTTGAAGAAATTCTTGGGCTGAACACACAATCTCGATTTATGAGAATCTACCACCACTACATATCATCAGATATGTGTCTTCCTTGTTATACTCCAGACCGTGTTCACTTCACCAATCGCAGTTCCTCAATTGAATATGATCTGATCATGAAACAAGCAACTCATGGGATTCCCGATCAACTTCGACCTATTATTATTCCGCGTATTTTTACTGAAAAGTATCAACAAGTCAATTGCATGAAAAGATATTTTACAGACGGGTCCCGTCTCAATGGATCCAATGAAAACTCTAGCGCCTTCCGCAAACTTCAGGAACCTTGTTCCGTTTTTGTTGCTGAGCTGACAGCAATCAACTTCGCATTGGGGATGATTTCCAACATGCCCGCAGACCATTACTTCATCTTCTCGGATAGTCTCAGTTCCATTGAGGCTATTCGGTCGATGAAACCAAGTAGGCACTCATCTTATTTCCTTTCAAAGGTAAGGGAGCAGATGTGTGTGCTGGTCGAAAGATCATATATGATTACCTTTGTATGGGTCCCCTCACATTGCTCAATCCCAGGCAATGAGAAGGCGGACTCTCTCGCAAAGGTGGGCGCGCAGGAAGGCGAATTGTATGACAGGCAAATTTCACACGATGAATTTTACCATTTAGTGCGTCAGAGTACCTTTTCGAGTTGGCAAACCGATTGGGACACTGGAAATCTTGGACGGTGGTTACATTCAATTATTCCTAATGTTTCTTCGAGAGCGTGGTTTAAAGGCTTGGGCTTAAGTCGTGACTTCATTCGCGTGATGAGTAGACTTATGTCCAACCACTACTCACTAGATGCTCATCTCAATAGAATAAACCTCGTGGACAGCAACATCTGTCGGTGTGGAAACGGTTACGATGACATCGAACACGCAGTTTGGCAATGTACGGATAATGACGCCGCCAGAGAGCGACTTTTGAATACCCTCGAGGCCCAAGGAAGACAACCCTATGTTCCTATCAGAGACGTGTTGGCAACCCGTGATCTCTGCTATATGCAGTCCGTTTATGTTTTTCTTCAAATTTCTAATATAAGAATTTAATTCCTTTTGTCTTTTGTCTCTCTTTATTAGTTTTTGTTTGTCTTGTCCCCCCGTCTCGATGAGTCTCATCGTCGCCCACTGGTCACCCACCATAGCCGGTCGAACTCCGGACGAAGCTAGAACAGCACTACCGTTCATACTGGCGACAACGCTCTGATGAGACAACGAAACCCTACCCCAAGCTCCTCCCCTGATCCTATCCTTCGAAAATGTACCCTTCTAACCTCGAGTAAGCCGCGAGTAATCGGCCCAACTCCTACTAGACATAGAATTAAGTGAATCTTGTTACACACAGTGAACAATGAATTATCGGCTCCGTAAAGCTAACGCGATTGAGCCTTCCAAATAAATGAACTAGATAAAAAAAAAAAAAATTTAATTTTTTTTTTCCATTTTCGATGCCAGCCACACAAAAAAATCATCGAAAAATAAAAAAATAGAAAAAAAAAATTTATTTTTTTTTTCCATTTTCGATGCCAGCCACAAAAAAAATCATCGAAAAATAAAAATAGGCGAAAAAAATTTTTTTAATTATTTTTTCCATTTTCGATGCCAGCCACAAAAAAAATCATCGAAAAATAAAAAAGGCAAAAAAAAATTCTTAATTTTTTTTCCCTTTTTCGGTGCCAGCCACACAAAAAAATCATCGAAAAATAAAAAAAGGCGAAAATTTTTTTTTTAATTTTTTTTTTTTCCATTTTCGATGCCAGCCACAAAAAAAATCATCGAAAAATAAAAAAAAGACAAAAAAAAATAAATCTTGAATTTTTTTCCCTTTTTCGGTGCCAGCCACAAAAAAAATCATCGAAAAATAAAAAAAAGGTGAAAAAAAAAATTCTTAAATTTGTTTTCCCATTTTCGATGCCAGCCACATAAAAAAAATCATCGGAAAATAAAAAATGCGAAAAAAAAATTTTAAATTTTTTTTTTCCATTTTCGATGCCAGCTACAAAAAAAATCATCGAAAAATAAAAAAAGACCAAAAAAAAATTCTTAAATTTGTTTTCCCATTTTCGATGCCAGCCATTCAAAAAAATCATCGAAAAATAAAAAAGGCGAAAAAAAAAAATTAAATTTTTTTTTTTCCATTTTCGATGCCAGCCACAAAAAAAATCATCGAAAAATAAAAAAAGGCGAAAAAAAAAAATTCTTAAATTTTATTTTCCCATTTTCGATTTCTACACCAAAAAATCATCGAAAAATAAAAAAAAGGCGAAATTTTTTCCATGATTGGGTAATGTTTCTGCCCAAAAGATTAAGCTGCATTTGGGCTGGGTACCGCTTTCGAGTAAACACTACCAGTTCAGTTTTCTGCGGCGAGAATTCGATCCCTAGATTCATAGCCCAAGAAGACAAGTTATCTAAGGAATTTTGCAATGGTCCTTGCAAGTCCACGGCATGTGGACCTCTTACGGAAACCACACCGTCATCTGCAAGTTGTCTTAGCGTGCATTGTTCTGCCAAACAGTTGTCGATATCTTTGACGTAAAAGTTATAAAGAAGAGGGCTGAGACATGAGCCTTGGGGCAGGCCCATGTAACTAATTCTGGAAGTTGTCAGTTGTCCAAGGGAAAAGTTCATTTGCTTTTCTGACAACAAATTGTACAAGAAATTATTTAAAATTCCAGAAAGTCCACATCTGTGCAGATTGTCTGACAGAATTTCAATGGAAACTGAATCAAAAGCCCCCTTAATGTCCAAGAATACTGAAGCCAATTGCTCAGTTGAATATCTGTGGAAAGCAGCGCTAGACAATCGTTTGTTCCTTTGCTCTTGCGGAACCCAAACTGTGTATTTTATAGCAAGTTATTTGATTCGACCCAGTGATCGAGTCTCCGAAGGATCATTTTCTCCAACAATTTCCTAATGCACGAAAGCATAGCAATCGGACGGTATGAGTTATGGTCAGACGCTGATTTGCCAGGTTTTTTAATGGCTATTACTTTGACCTGTCTCCATTCAGGCGGTACAATGTTGTTTTCTAGCAAGGAATTGAATAAATCTAGCAAGCGTCTTTTAGCGATATCTGGGAGATTTTTCAGAAGATTGAATTTAATCATATCGCTTCCCGGTGAGGAGTTGTTCGATGAAAGAAGAGCCATAGAGAAATCCAGCATTGAGAATGGTCTATCCAGAGAGCCGCCGCTAGGAGACGCTTCTCGAAGAATATTTTGTGCTGGAACTGAGTCCGGACAGACCTTTTTAGCTAAATCGAATATCCATCGGTTGGAGTATTCTTCACTCTCATTGAAAGATGAGCGGTTACGTATGTTGCGAGCCGCCCTCCACAAGGTGTTCATTGAGGTTTCTCGTGAGAGTCCCTCGACGAAATTGCGCCAATAACCGCGTTTTTTTGCTTTGATTAATTGTTTCAGCTTTGTCTCAAGCTTTGAATATTCCTCGAAGTATGTGGAGGTTTTGTGTCTACGAAAAGCTTTGAAAGCATCAGATTTTTCTACATACAATTTTGTGCATTCTTCGTCCCAACCAGGTGTGGCTGGTCTCCTTTTAAAGGGTGCACTTGGATCTTTTCTTTTTTGTGCTTCCAGTGAGCTTTTGTAAATCAAATCGGCTAGGAATCGATATTCTTCCAATGGTGGAAGCGCATCTATTGATTCGACACCGATTGTCACCGCCGTTGCATATTTCTGCCAGTCGATGTTCCTTGTAAGATCAAATGGAACCCGAGATGGTTCTGCAGAGTGAGGGCCACACTTTATTGAAATGATGATTGGCAAATGATCGCTACCATGGGGATCATTGATAACCTTCCACTGACAATCCAACGATAGCGATCTTGAACACAAAGATAGGTCGAGTCGGCTTTCTCGAGCCGGAGGTTTTGCTATACGTGTCGCTTCACCAGTGTTCAAAATAGTCAAATTGAAATCGTCACATAAATCGTAAAAAATAGCCGCTCTATTGTCGTCATATAGATCGCCCCACCCAGTACCATGGGAGTTCATATCACCCAGAATTAATACTGGGGATGGAAGAATCGAAACTAGATTCCAGAGTTGACTACGGCTAATGGAGGTTCTTGGTGGAACGTATACTGAAGCTATGCAAAGATCTTTGTTCTTCACATTTATTTGGCAAGCAACGATTTCGACGCCGGATAGAGCTGGAAGGGAAATTTTGTAGAAAGGGTAGCACTTTTTGATCCCTAAAAGTACTCCTCCATAAGAATCGTCTCTATCCAGGCGTATAATGTTAAAATCGTGGAAGTTGAGTTCTTTATCGGAAGAAAGCCATGTTTCACAGAGAGCAAATATATCACAGTCAGAATTGTGAAGTAAAAATTTGAACGAGTCTAGTTTAGGCACTAGACTACGGCAGTTCCACTGTAGCACAGTGATCATATCTTCGACCTCGTTCGACGAATTATCCATCGAAAGATATGATTGATGCAAGGAGGGGCCATGAAACAGTCAATTGCTTAAGATATGATTCTAATGTTGGAAGCAAGCTTCTTAGAGGGTCTTGTATGTTGAACATGTTTAATATGAATTCCACAATGTCCGAAAAAGCTAGCAAACCTCGTTCGGACTTGGATTTCTTTTGAGAAGTTTGAGGAGCAGCTTTTTTATTTTTTTTATCTTTGTTGGGCAATGGCGGAAAATTCTTGCTGCATCCAGGGATTGGATCAACAGGAGCCTTCGGTTTTGTTTTTTCATCCCCATTACCCTGGGAATTTGGCAATCGTCTGGAGGTGACTTTAGTTTTCTTACGGCGCACTTTCGGGCAGGGGCATTTTCTTTTTGAGGAACCGTGCATTTTTGAAGGTGCGTGTACCACCGTAGAATCACCTTCATCGGATGAGTCAGAGTCCGATTCTTCAACTGACAAAACCGAAAATTGGTTTGCATCTTGGACGGCTGATGCAGCCTTCAACATTTGAACATATGTCTGCTTGGAGCGTCCAGAGATTGAACGCTGCACTTTATCGGAGTGCTGTTTGTACATCGGGCACTCCTGCAAGGGGTGAGGATTCTCGCCACAGTAAGCGCATTTTACTGATTCTTTGTGGCAAGAATCCTCTTTGTGGTTTTCACCACATTTGCCACAACGAGTTTTGTTGCCGCAATGGCTGGCCGAGTGTCCCAGCCTTTTGCAGTTGGTACAATTATATACCCTCTGTACAAACAACCGCACCGGAAAAAAAGCACCATCAATTTTAACAAAGTTTGGGAGAACTGAACCTGCGAAAGTCACCCGGAACGAGTCTGAATGTTTATAAACTTTTTTACCGTCTAGCAAAGATGCTGAATGCAGTTGCCTTACATCCAGTATCTTCACTAGCGCGGTAGCAAATGTCGAGTTTTTAAAAGTTCCCGAGGCATGTTTCAAGTCCTCGACAGTCAGACTCGCGTCGGAGACCACGCCTTCTATCTCCACATCTCGAGAAGGGATGTAGATGTTATACTCAACACTAAAAAGCTCGTGATCAGCAATTTTATTTGCCACATCATAAGTCGGTGCTTCTACACGCAGTTTGTTGAATCTTTCTTTGTGTACCAAGATTCCCGGATACTTACGCAGCAAATCTCTCGTTATGTCGAGAGTTTTCAAAGGTTTTTGGGCCGAAAAAAGACAACCCATGGTCCTTTCGAAGACGGTTCATAGTATCTGGTTCGCGTAACGTAGGCATCGGAAGATGCCATAAGTGTTGCGCAAAAGCGGTGCGCAACCACTTAAGAAGGAAAAAAAAAATTAAAAAAAAAATTAAAAATTAAAACCTTCACTAATTAATTAATTTTAATTACTAGTAATTAAATTTTTTGCCCGACGTACGAACAAATCAAAAAGAAAAAAAAAATCGAAACAAAAAAAAAACAAAAAAACTTATATCTACTTGCAAAAAGTTGTCTCACTATGACCCATACTCCCCTACCAGGGGTGAGAGACAGAGTCACGCGCCACGAGGCAAAATTTAACTACAATAGGGAGGCAATGGACTTGCAAAATGTATTGTCTAATACTTATGCCGGTAGTAAACAACCTATCAGCCGTTGCAGCTAGATGGTCCGTTTGCTGCTGCTGGTGGTGATGGTTGGTGTTGGTGGGTCGGCACGATGATGAAAAAATGACTTGACGACCGGATGGATTACCGGGGTGAATGGCAACTCCAAGGGGTTGGATGGCAACTCCAAGGGGCTCGGCCCATGGAATTCCACTTCCTCTGTTGCACACTGGTCACTTGGGGCACCCAATGGGGGGGGGGGGGGGGGTTGAAAAAACCCCTCGGGTGGAAAAAACACCGAAAAAACTAGATGCCGCGCGACTGAGACCGGGACGTTGTTAACCGACTGAGTGTTCAACTAGGAATGATGTTTGGTGAAATATTTATTTATTGATTTGTTTTCCAAATACTGTACGTAGGAATTTTAAGAAATGCACTATTGTACAGACGCCTTTAATTAAATACAACTTAAATAACCAACAACCAGGGATGTGGAGTCAGAATCGGAAGCATTTTTTGAGCATTAGGTGTCCAAGTCGGAGTCGAAGAAATAGTAACACCTGAGCAATGTTGACTGTCGCACCACTCGTTTAAACAGCATCTTGACTACCGAAGGTACGACGTTCTTTACTTATATAGCGCAACGCAACAGCCAAAGGTGCTACGTAGAGAGGGTTTTTGGGATAAGAGAAAAACATATTCAAAACCAACGACCTTGGCAACCTATGCCTAGGTGGTTTCTAGCAACACTGCCATTTCAATCAAGACATGCGTTGCTCGATTGGTTCTGGCTTTGACAGTTGAGTAAAATCAACCAGTCCGCTTCTCTCTTATCCTAGACACTATCTAAAGCTACGAAAAGCTCCAATCTTGGTGTAGTTATTTGTGACCTTCGACCTTCCATTTCTTCACGTAAGAGCTAGGTTATTTACTCGCAGATTAATGCATTGTCATTGTGCACCAGTTTTAACGTTAAACTTACGTGATTGGGTTGACGTTTTGGCAATAAGCTCAAACGAAAGGTCGTCATCTGAAATTTATTGTTGTTACGTTCTAATTTCTTGGATTTATCTTAAACGTCAAACTGATCAATGGCCCAATCTGAAATTAAAATCCGGGAAATATGATACCACTCTTTTAACTAGCTAGCTACTATAAGTGAATGGTAAATTTTGAGGTAGCTAACTAACAAGCTAAAAGGAGCACATATGTGATAAGCCCCGTTAAATGTACTGAAAAGTCACCTCTATTACTAATTTCGATCGAAACCGATTTTCAGTTTCAATCAAAATCATCAAAAGGGGTGATTTTTCAGTAGCTTTAAACTCCAACCACATTCCCTGCCAATTACATATGTGCTCCTGCCCTAGCTCCTATCAATCTAACTGATTTTTTTTTCTACAAAAATTGGTACTATATCTAAACCCTATCACTACTACTCTGAAATGCAACGATCGAGCTCACGGTAGTGGTCCTTCGAACTCCATAAACAAAAAGATCTACGATGATAGCATTCTGCCACATCGATTGGTTTGCTCGAAAGCACGGTCCCTAAACGAATTTTTTATTCACCAAAAAGTCCCTATTCGGTGTTAATGGTGTTGCTATGGTAGCGACTATGGAAGGGGATGCGCAGTGGGTGAAAGTCGTGAAAATCGAAATTTTGATCAACGTAGGCGTGCATGTTTTTTTCTTCATTGAAACGTCAATTTTTTAAACGATGCATCATCAACTGAAAAAATTGTAACGGACAGGATTGTTGGGGTCTTAAATGTGTGACAAAGTTAGGTGGTACTTGTGAAGTGTGCTTGCTGGTGAGTACCGATTGGAATCTACACAATAATTAACGGTGAAGCTGGAATTCCTAGTGGCTATAATGTGAAGATGGATTCGTATTCATTCCAAGATCAAGATGGAAGGATGCATAGGTGGCACAGTATTCACGGTCCGCTAGTGTTCGTGAGCTATTTGCCATCAACGCTGACGGTGCCATCTCTCCTACTTAGAGGCACTAGTCTTTTCCTTGTCGTTGGCTTTTGTTTGTGCACCTTTTCAATCCGGACTGAAATTCTGTTACCGGTAACAATAATTATATATCTTTCTCTTTCTCTTTTTCAGCATTCCATCTTCATCAACGACGACCCTACCGGACTGATGAGATGACGATGATGATAAGATGCTGTAAAATTTATCCTCTCTGACGAAGGAATCACAGCCTTTGGACAACATTGATGACCTATGGACTACATCTTCACACGTGCCATAATGCTACACGTGTTAGTACGGTAAGTTGTTTCTGATTTAGGCGCAATTTAAGACAGAAACTAAAATTTTTCTTTTTTTTAAGGAATCACCCAGAAGAACGACGTGGAGTCTTTTTTCCCGGACGGATAACGCTGGCTGAAAAAACTCCCAGATTGACGATTGACGCAAATTCCGTTTGAAAACCTTCTGGCCGACCTCATAAGCTGATGCAAACTTCTTGAACTGTAAGTTGTACACTTTTCTATGCTCCTCCAACTTATCTTCTATAGTGGTCCCTCGCTTCGATGGAAAGTTCACCTTCATCCCTCTCCAGACGATGAAGGAATACAACAACAAAACATGTCCAAACAGATTCAAAGTGTCTATGTGGCTCATGACAACCTATTTTCGTGTATGCCAAATGTTCTAGGCTTTCCATATCGATATTTCGATACTATAGATATTATCCCAGTCTTTGTTGATCTAGTAAAACAAATCATCTGAACTGCAGTACGATTTGGAGAGCCTAAATCATCTGGTATACGTGGGAATAAATAAGCATTATCCATATAGACACTATGATTCTGTTTGGACATATTTTGATACTACAGACTTTATCCCAGTCGTGACAAACTTGGCACCGTTCGCGTGATTCCGGTGGTAAATGATGTAACGGGACGGAATTGATTTGAATTGAGGAGGGTTAGCCATGATGGTTACCTATTATGTTTGGTGAATTTTTTTTTATCTAGTTCGTTTATTTGGAAGGCTCAATCGCGTTAGCTTTACGGAGCCGATAATTCATTGTTCACTGTGTGTAACAAAATTCACTTAATTCTATGTCTAGTAGGAGTTGGGCCGATTACTCGCTGCTTACTCGAGGTTAGAAGGGTACATTTTCGAAGGATAGGATGAGGGGATTTTTTGTGTGGCTGGCATCGAAAATGGGAAAACAAATTTAAGAATTTTTTTTTCGCCTTTTTTTATTTTTCGATGATTTTTTTGTGTGGCTGGCACCGAAAAAGGGAAAAAATTCAAGAATTTTTTTTTTGTCTTTTTTATTTTTCGATGATTTTTTTTTTGTAGCTGGCATCGAAAATGGAAAAAAAAAATTTAAATTCATTTTTTCGCCTTTTTTATTTTTCGATGTTTTTTTTGTGTGGCTGGCATCGAAAATGGGAAAACAAATTTAAGAATTTTTTTTTCGCCTTTTTTTATTTTTTGATGATTTTTTTGTGTGGCTGGCACCGAAAAAGGGAAAAAAATTTAAGAATTTTTTTTTTGTCTTTTTTTATTTTTCGATGTTTTTTTTTGTAGCTGGCATCGAAAATGGAAAAAAAAAATTTTAAATTATTTTTTTCCATTTTTTTATTTTTTGATGATTTTTGTTGTGGTTGGCATCGAAAATGAAAAAAAAAATTCCTTTTTTTTATTTTTCGATGATTTTTTTTGTGTGACTGGCACCGAAAATGGAAAAAAATAAATTATATTTTTTTTCCATTTTTTTTATTTTTCGATGATTTTTTTGTGTGGCTGGCATCGGAAATGGAAAAAAAAAAATTAAAATTTTTTTCGCCTTTTTTATTTTTCGATGATTTTTTGGTGTGGCTGGCATCGAAAATGGAAAAAAAAATTAAAAAAAATTTTTTCGCCTTTTTATATTTTTCGATGATTTTTTGGTGTGGCTGGCATCGAAAATGGGAAAATAAAATTTAAGAATTTTTTTTTCGCCTTTTTTTTATTTTTCGATGATTTTTTTTGTGGCTGGCATCGAAAATGGAAAATAAATTTTTTTTTTTCGCCTTATTTATTTTTCGATGATTTTTTTGTGTGGCTGGCATAGAAAATGGGAAAACAAATTTAAGAATTCTTTTTCGCCTTTTTTTTATTTTTCGATGATTTTTTTGAGTGGCTGGCACCAAAAAAGGGAAAAAAATTCAAGAATATTTTTTTTGTCTTTTTTATTTTTCGATGATTTTTTTTTGTGGCTGGCATCGAAAATGGAAAAAAAAATGTTAAATTTTTTTTTTCCATATTTTTATTTTTCGATGATTTTTTTTTGTGGCTGGCATCGAAAATGAAAAAAAAAAATCAATTTTTTTTATTTTTCGATGATTTTTTTGTGTGGCTGGCACCGAAAAAGGGAAAAAAAATTCAAGAATTTTTTTTTGCCTTTTTTATTTTTCGATGATTTTTTTTGTGGCCGGCATCGAAATGAAAAAAAACTAAAATATTTTTTTCCATTTTTTTTATTTTTCGATGATTTTTTTGTGTGGCTGGCATCGAAAATGGAAAAAAAAATTAAAAAAATTTTTTTCGCCTTTTTTTATTTTTCGATGATTTTTTGGTGTGGCTTGCATCGAAAATGAAAAAAAAAATTAAAAAAAAATTTTTCGCCTTTTTTTATTTTTCGATGATTTTTTGGTGTGGCTGGCATCGAAAATGGGAAAATAAAATTTAAGAATTTTTTTTTCGCCTTCTTTTATTTTTCGATGTTTTTTTTTTGTAGCTGCCATCGAAAATGGAAAAAAAAATTTAAAATTTTTTTTTCGCCTTTTTTATTTTTTGATGATTTTTTTGTGTGGCTGGCATCGAAAATGGGAAAACAAATTTAAGATTTTTTTTTTCGCCTTTTTTTATTTTTCGATGATTTTTTTTTGTGTGGCTGGCACCGAAAAAGGGAAAAAAATCAAGAATTTTTTTTTTGTCTTTTTTATTTTTCGATGATTTTTTTTGTGGCTGGCATCGAAAATGGAAAAAAAAAATTAAAATTTTTTTTTTCCATTTTTTTATTTTTCGATGATTTTTTTTTGTGGCTGGCACCGAAAATGAAAAAAAAAAAAATAATTTTTTTTATTTTTTGATGATTTTTTTGTGTGGTTGGCATCGAAAAAGGGAAAAAAAAATCAAGAATTTGTTTTTGCCTTATTTATTTTTTAATGATTTTTTTGTGGCTGGCATCGAAAATGGAAAAAAAAAATTAAATTTTTTTTTCCATTTTTTTATTTTTTGATGATTTTTTTGTGTGGCTGGCATCGAAAATGGAAAAAAAAAATTAAAATTTTTTTTCGCCTTTTTTTATTTTTTGATGATTTTTTGGTGTGGCTGGCATCGAAAATGGAAAAAAAAAATTAAAAAAAAAATTTTCGCCTTTTTTTATTTTTCGATGATTTTTTGGTGTGAGTGGCATCGAAAATGGAAAAATAAAATTCAAGAATTTTTTTTTTCGCCTTTTTTTTATTTTTCGATGATTTTTTTTTGTGGCTGGCATCGAAAATGGAAAAAAAAAATTTAAAAAATTTTTTTTCGGCTTTTTTATTTTTCTATGATTTTTTTGTGTGGCTGGCATCGAAAATGGGAAAAAAATTTAAGAATTTTTTTTTCGCCTTTTTTTTATTTTTCGATGATTTTTTTGTGTGGCTGGCACCGAAAAAGGGAAAAAATTCAAGAATTTTTTTTTTGCCTTTTTAATTAAATTTTTTTTTCGTCTTTATTTTTTTTCGATGATTTTTTGGTGTGGCTGGCATCGAAAATGGGAAAGAAAAATTTAAAAAAAATTTCGTCTTTTCTTCGATGATTTTTTTGTGTGGCTGGCATCGAAAAAGGGAAAAAAATTCCAGAAGTTTTTTTCGCCTTTTTTTATTTTTCGATGATTTTTTTTTGTGTGACTGGCATCGAAAATGGGAAAGAAAAATTTAAAAAAAAATTTACCCTTTTTTCGATGATTTTTTTGTGTGGCTGGCATCGAAAAAGGGAAAAAAATTCAAGAATTTTTTTTTTGTCTTTTTTATATTTCGATGATTTTTTTTTGTGGCTGGCATCGAAAATGGAAAAAAAAAATTAAAATTTTTTTTTTGTCTTTTTTATTTTTCGATATTTTTTTTTGTGGCTGGCACCGAAAAAGGGAAAAAAATTCAAGAATTTTTTTTTGTCTTTTTCATTTTTCGATGATTTTTTTTGTGGCTGGCATCGAAAATGGAAAAAAAAAATTAAAATTTTTTTTTTCCATTTTTTTATTTTTCGATGATATTTTTTTGTGGCTGGCATCGAAAATGAAAAAAAAAAAATAATTTTTTTTATTTTTCGATGATTTTTTTGTGTGGCTGGCACCGAAAAAGGGAATAAATTCAAGAATTATTTTTTGCCTTTTTTATTTTTCGATGATTTTTTTTGTGGCTGGCATCGAAAATGGAAAAAAAAACTAAATTTTTTTATTTTTCAATGATTTTTTTGTGTGGCTGGCATCGAAAATGGAAAAATAAATAAATTTTTTTTTACACCTTTTTTTTATTTTTCGATGATTTTTTGGTGTGGCTGGCATCGAAAATGGAAAAAAAATTAAAAAAATTTTTTTCGCCTTTTTTTATTTTTCGATGATTTTGTGGTGTGGCTGGCATCGAAAATGGGAAAATAAAATTTAAGAATTTTTTTTTTCGCCTTTTTTTATTTTTCGCTTTTTTTATTTTTCAATGATTTTTTTGTGGCTGGCATCGAAAATGGGAAAACAAATTTAAGAATTTTTTTTTCGCCTTTTTTTATTTTTCGATGATTTTTTTGTGTGGCTGGCACCGAAAAAGAGAAAAAAATTCAAGAGTTTTTTTTTGTCTTTTTTATTTTTCGATGATTTTTTTTGTAGCTGGCATCGAAAATGGAAAAAAAAAAATTTTAAATTTTTTTTTTCGCCTTTTTTATTTTCCGATGATTTTTTTGTGTGGCTGGCATCGAAAATGGGAAAACAAATTTAAGAATTTATTTTTTATTTTTCGATGATTTTTTTGTGTGGCTGGCACCGAAAAAGGGAAAAAAATTCAAGATTTTTTTTTTGCCTTTTTTATTTTTCGATGATTTTTTTTGTGGCTGGTATCGAAAATGGAAAAAAAAAAATAATTTTTTTTTTCCATTTTTTTATTTTTCAATGATTTTTTTTGTGTGGCTGGCATCGAAAATGGAAAAAAAAAATTTAAATTTTTTTTTTCCATTTTTTTATTTTTCGATGATTTTTGTTGTGGCTGGCATCGAAAATGAAAAAAAAAAAAAATTCCATTTTTTTATTTTTCGATGATTTTTTGTGTGTGGCTGGCACCAAAAAAGGGAAAAAAAATCAAGAATTTTTTTTGCCTTTTTTATTTTTCGATGATTTTTTTGTGTGGCTGGCATCGAAAATGGGAAAACAAATATAAGAATTTTTTTTTATTTTTCGAGGATTTTTTTGTGTGTCTAGCACCGAAAAAGGGAAAAAAATTCAAGAATTTTTTTTGTCTTTTTTATTTTTTGATGATTTTTTTGTGGCTGGCATCGAAAAGGGGAAAAAAAAATTAAAAATTTTCTTTTGCCATTTTTTTATTTTTCGATGATTTTTTTGTGTGTCTAGCACCGAAAAAGGGAAAAAAATTCAAGAATTTTTTTTTGTCTTTTTTCATTTTTCGATGATTTTTTTTGTAGCTGGCATCGAGAAAGGAAAAAAAAAAATTTAAATTTTTTTTTTCGCCTTTTTTATATTTTGATGATTTTTTTGTGTGGCTGGCATCGAAAATGGGAAAACAAATTTAAGAATTTTTTTTCGTCTTTTTTTATTTTTCGATGATTTTTTTGTGTGGCTGGCACCGAAAAAGGGAAAAAAAATTCAAGAATTTTTTTTGTCTTTTTTATTTTTTGATGATTTTTTTGTGGCTGGCATCGAAAAGGGGAAAAAAAAATTAAAAATTTTCTTTTGCCATTTTTTTATTTTTCGATGATTTTTTTGTGTGGCTGGCATCGAAAATTAGAAGAAAAAAAATGAAAAAAAAAACATTTTCGCCTTTTTTTTATTTTTCGATGATTTTTTGGTGTGGCTGGTATCGAAAATGGGAAAATAAAATTTAAGAATTTTTTTTTTGCCTTTTTTTATTTTTCGATGTTTTTATTTTTGTGGCTGGCATCGAAAATGGAAAAAAAAATTTAAAATTTTTTTTTTCGCTCTTCTTATTTTTCGATGATTTTTTTGTGTGGCTGGCATCGAAAATGGGAAAACAAATTAAAGAATTTTTTTTTCGGCTTTTTTTATTTTTCGATGATTTTTTTGTGTGGCTGGCACCGAAAAAGGGAAAAAAATTCAAGAATTTTTTTTTGTCTTTTTTATTTTTCGATGATTTTTTTTGTGGCTGGCATCGAAAATGGAAAAAAAAAATTTAAAATTTTTTTTTTTCCATTTTTTTATTTTTCGATGATTTTTTTTGTGGCTGGCACCGAAAAAGGGAAAAAAATTCAAGATTTTTTTTTTGTCCTTTTTTATTTTTCGATGATTTTTTTTGTGGCTGGCATCGAAAATGGAAAAAAAATTTAAATTTTTTTTTTCCATATTTTTATTTTTCGATGATTTTTTTTGTGGCTGGCACCGAAAAAGGGAAAAAATTCAAGAATTTTTTTTTTGTTTTGTTGTTTTCGATGATTTTTTTTGTGGCTGGCATCGAAAATGGAAAAAAAAAATAAATTTTTTTTTTCGCCTTTTTTATTTTTCGATGATTTTTTTGTGTGGCTGGCATCGAAAATGGGAAAACAAATTTAAGAATTTTTTTTCGCCTTTTTTTTATTTTTCGATGATTTTTTTTCTGTGGCTGGCACCGAAAAAGGGAAAAAAATTCAAGAATTTTTTTTTTGTCTTTTTTATTTTTCGATGATTTTTTTTGTGGCTGGCATCGAAAATGGAAAAAAAAAATTTAAATTGTTTTTTTCCATTTTTTTATTTTTCGATGATTTTTTTGTGGCTGGCATCGAAAATGGAAAAAAAAATTAAATTATTTTTTTCGCCTTTTTTATTTTTCGATGATTTTTTTGTGTGGCTGGCATCGAAAATGTGAAAACAAATATAAGAATTTTTTTTTCGCCTTTTTTTTATTTTTCGATGATTTTTTTTGTGGCTGGCACCGAAAAAGGGAAAAAAAATCAAGAATTTTTTTTCGCCTTTTTTATATTTCGATGATTTTTTTGTGTGGCTGGCATCAAAAATGGAAAAAAAAATTAAAATTTTTTTTTTCGCCTTTTTTTATTTTTCGATGATTTTTGGTGTGGCTGGCATCGAAAATGGGAAAACAAATTTAAGAATTTTTTTTTCGCCTTTTTTTATTTTTCGATGATTTTTTTCTGTGGCTGGCACCGAAAAAGGGAAAAAAATTCAAGAATTTTTTTTTTGTCTTTTTTATTTTTCGATGATTTTTTTTGTGGCTGGCATCGAAAATGGAAAAAAAAAATTTAAATTGTTTTTTTCCATTTTTTTATTTTTCGATGATTTTTTTGTGGCTGGCATCGAAAATGGAAAAAAAAATTAAATTATTTTTTTCGCCTTTTTTATTTTTCGATGATTTTTTTGTGTGGCTGGCATCGAAAATGTGAAAACAAATATAAGAATTTTTTTTTCGCCTTTTTTTTATTTTTCGATGATTTTTTTGGGTGGCTGGCACCGAAAAAAGGGAAAAAATTCAAGAATTTTTTTTTGTCTTTTTTATTTTTCGATGATTTTTTGGTGTGGCTGGCATCGAAAATGGAAAAAAAAATTTAAAATTTTTTTTTTCCTTTTTTTTATTTTTCGATGATTTTTTTTGTGGCTGGCATCGAAAATGGAAACAAAAATTAATTTTTTTTTTCGCCTTTTTTATTTTTCGATGATTTTTTTGTGTGGCTGGCATCGAAAATGGGAAAACAAATTTAAGAATTTTTTTTCGCCTTTTTTTATTTTTCGATGATTTTTTTGTGTGGCTGGCACCGAAAAAGGGAAAAAAAATCCAAGAATTTTTTTTTGTCTTTTTTTATTTTTCGATGATTTTTTTTTGTAGCTGGCATCGAGAATGGAAAAAAAAATTTAAAATTTTTTTTTCGCCTTTTTTATGTTTCGATGATTTTTTTGTGTGGCTGGCATCGAAAATGCAAAAAAAAAATTTAAAAATTTTTTTCGCCTCTTTTTCGATGATTTTTTTGTGTGGCTGGCATCGAAAAGGGGAAAAAAATTCAAGAATTTTTTTTTTGTCTTTTTTTTATTTTTCGATGATTTTTTTTTGTGGCTGGCATCGAAAATGGAAAAAAAATGAAATTTTTTTTTTCCATTTTTTTATTTTTCTATGATTTTTTGGTGTGGCTGGCATCGAAATGGAAAAAAAATTAAGAATTTTTTTTCGCCTTATTTATTTTTCGATGGTTTTTTTGTGTGTCTGGCATCAAAAATGGGAAAGAAAAATTTAAAAAAAAATTTCGGCTTTATTTTTGATGATTTTTATGTGTGGCTGGCATCGAAAAAGGGAAAAAAATTCAAGAATTTTTTTTTTGTCTTTTTTATTTTTCGATGATTTTTTTTTGTGGCTGGCATCAAAAATGGAAAAAAAAATTAAAAAATTTTTTTTTCCATTTTTTTATTTTTTGATGATTTTTTTTTGTGGCTGGCATCGAAAATGAAAAAAAAAATCAATTTTTTTATTTTTCGATGATTTTTTTGTGTGGCTGGCACCGAAAAAGGGAAAAAAAATTCAAGAATTTTTTTTTGCCTTTTTTATTTTTCGATGATTTTCTTTTGTGGCTGGCATCGAAAATGGAAAAAAAAACTTAAATTTTTTTTTTCATTTTTTTATTTTTCAATGATTTTTTTGTGTGGCTGGCATCGAAAATGGAAAAAAAAATTAAATTTTTTTTTTCACCTTTTTTTATTTTTCGATGATTTTTTGGTGTGGCTGGCATCGAAAATGGAAAAAAAAATTAAAAAAAATTTTTTCGCCTTTTTTTATTTTTCGATGATTTTTTGGTGTGGCTGGCATCGAAAATGGGAAAATAAAATTTAAGAATTTTTTTTTTCGCCTTTTTTTATTTTTCGATGATTTTATTTTTGTGGCTGGCATCGAAAATGGAAAAAAAAAATTAAAATTTTTTTTTTCGCTTTTTTATTTTTCGATGATTTTTTTGTGGCTGGCATCGAAAATGGGAAAACAAATTTAAGATTTTTTTTTTCGCCTTTATTATTTTTCGATGATTTTTTTGTGTGGCTGGCACCGAAAAAGGGAAAAAAATTCAAGAATTTTTTTTTGTCTTTTTTATTTTTCGATGATTTTTTTTTTGTAGCTGGCATCGAAAATGGAAAAAAAAATTTAATTTTTTTTTTCGCCTTTTTTTTTTTTTTTGTTGCTGGCATCGAAAATGGAAAAAAAAATTAAAATTGTTTATTCGCCTTTTTTATTTTTCGATGATTTTTTTGTGTGGCTGGCATCGAAAATGGAAAAAAAAATTAAAAAAAATTTTCGCCTTATTTTAGTTTTCGATTATTTTTTGGTGTGGCTGGCATAGAAAATGGAAAAAAAAAATTTAAATTTTTTTTCGCCTTTTTTTATTTTTCGATGATTTTGTGGTGTGGCTGGCATCGAAAATGGAAAAAAAAAAATTAAAATTTTTTTTTCGCCTTTTTTTATTTTTCGATGATTTTTTTGTGTGGCTGGCATCGAAAATGGAAAAAAAAAATTAAAAAAAATTTTCGCCTTTTTTTTAGTTTTCGATTATTTTTTGGTGTGGCTGGCATCGAAAATGGAAAAAAAAAAATTTCGCCTTTTTTTTATTTTTCGATGATTTTTTGGTGTGGCTGGCATCGAAAATGGAAAAAAAAAAAATTAAATTTTTTTTTTCGCTTTTTTTACTTTTCGATGATTTTTTTTGTGTGGCTGGCATCGAAAATGTAAAAAAAAAATTAAAATTTTTTTTCGCCTTTTTTATTTTTCGATGATTTTTTTGTGTGGCTGGCATCGAAAATGGAAAAAAAAAATTAAAAAAAATTTTCGCCTTTTTTTTAGTTTTCGATTATTTTTTAGTGTGGCTGGCATCGAAAATGGAAAAAAAGTAGAAGGGTCTGTGCCTAGGGGCACGAACGGAAGCTTGACGTAGGACCGCTAGTGGACGAAATAAATGTTAAAAGCATTTAGTTCTTTTAATTTATCAATTATCTATTATCTCAACTCTTTCCGTTTTTAAATTGTAGGCGCACCAAATTTGTAGTTTTCTTTTTTTTTTCAAAGAGAAAGTTGATTAAGAGAATCAATCAAAATCACTTGCACCCCTGCTTCCAAGTTTGGTTACAAGATTACAACTCTGGAGAGCACTTTGTGTGGTCGTTTGGGGGCTTGTGGTTCTGAATATGGACAAACAAGCACAGATAAATTCTATTCCAACTCTTTACTGATGTAAGCTTAATGGCCCTGAAAAGGGCCGTTTTATTGAAGAGGACATCCATGGCCACTTACGCTTTTGCGTGTTTAGTGTAGGTGACGGCATCACGGATCTCACTTTTCAGGAACACCTTCAGCACACCTCGTAAATCAGACCGCAGATACGTTTGACACCGCCACGGCGAGCCAGACGACGGACGGTGGTTATCTCGAAGAAATTGCGTTTGGTTCTGAATATGGCGATGAGTGTGCAAAATATTACGCAATTCCATCCTCCCTATTCGCACGCCCCCGAGGATCGGAGGCGAATGCCACTTCGGCTTGTTTCGTCTACTTACTACTCTCTGACGACTGTGCTGGGGAAGTAGCATATGCATGTAGGTAATTGGTGGATTTGTTAGTTAATTTAACGCTTTTGGACAATGCTGGACATTTACCAGTTTTTCAATAGTTTCTTGTTGAAAATCAACTTTCGGAAGCATTTTTATCGATGCGTAGCCATATTTCTGATCGATTGGTGATAACATTATTGAAATTGGACCAGGGGCAGCTGAGTTATTAAGGTTCAAAACCTTTCTTAATTTGTTACATGTTCCATTTTCGGTTTTCACAAAGTGTACCCCCATATAGAAATCAAAGACGTAGTCCTACGTCAAAAAAATTTCGCTCTTTTTATTTTTCGATGATTTTTTTTTTGTGGCTGGCATCGAAAACGGAAAAAAAAATTTAAATTTTTTTCGCCTTGTTTTATTTTTCGATGATTTTTTGGTGTGGCCGGCATCGAAAATGGAAAAAAAAAAATTAAATTTTTTTTTTCGCTATTTTTACTTTTCGATGATTTTTTTGTGTGGCTGGCATCGAAAATGTAAAAAAAAAATTAAAAAATTTTTTCGCCTTTTTTATTTTTCGATGATTTTTTTGTGTGGCTGGCATCGAAAATGGAAAAAAAAAATTAAAAAAATTTTTCGCCTTTTTTTAGTTTTCGATTATTTTTTGGTGTGGCTGGCATCGAAAATGGAAAAAAAAAAAAATTTCGCCTTTTTTTATTTTTCGATGATTTTTGGTGTGGCTGGCATCGAAAATGGAAAAAAAAAATTTAAATTTTTTTTCGCCTTTTTTTATTTTTCGATGATTTTTTGGTGTGGCTGGCATCGAAAATGGAAAAAAAAAATTAAAATCTTTTTTTCGCTTTTTTTTTATTTTCCGATGATTTTTTTGTGTGGCTGGCATCGAAAATGGAAAAAAAAAATTAAAAAATTTTTTCGCCTTTTTTATTTTTCGATGATTTTTTTTTGTGGCTAGCATCGAAAATGGAAGAAAAAAATTAAATTTTTTTTTTCGCCTTTTTTTATTTTTCGATGATTTTTTTGTGTGGCTGGCACCGAAAAAGGGAAAAAAAAATCAAGAATTTTTGTTTGCCTTTTTTATTTTTTGATTATTTTTTTGTGTGGCTGGCACCGAAAAAGGAAAAAAAAATCAAGAATTTTTTTTTCCATTTTTTTATTTTTCGATGATTTTTTTGTGTGGCTGGCATCGAAAATTGAAAAAAAAATTAAAATTTTTTTTTTCGCTTTTTTTATTTTTCGATGATTTGTTGGTGTGGCTGGCATCAAAAATGGGAAAATTAAATTTAAGAATTTTTTTTTTCGCCTTTTTTTTTTTTCGATTATTTTTTTGTGGCTGGCATCGACAATTTTTTTGTGGGTGGCATCGAAAATAGAAACAAAAAATTAAAAAATTTTTTCGCCTTTTTTATTTTTCGATGATTTTTTTTTGTGGCTAGCATCGAAAATGGAAGAAAAAAATTAAATTTTTTTTTTCGCCTTTTTTTATTTTTCGATGATTTTTTTGTGTGGCTGGCACCGAAAAAGGGAAAAAAAAATCAAGAATTTTTGTTTGCCTTTTTTATTTTTTGATTATTTTTTTGTGTGGCTGGCACCGAAAAAGGAAAAAAAAATCAAGAATTTTTTTTTCCATTTTTTTATTTTTCGATGATTTTTTTGTGTGGCTGGCATCGAAAATGGAAAAAAAAATTAAAATTTTTTTTCGCCTTTTTTTATTTTTCGATGATTTTTTGGTGTGGCTGGCATCGAAAATGGAAAAAAAAAATTAAAATCTTTTTTTCGCTTTTTTTTTATTTTCCGATGATTTTTTTGTGTGGCTGGCATCGAAAATGGAAAAAAAAAATTAAAAAATTTTTTCGCCTTTTTTATTTTTCGATGATTTTTTTTTGTGGCTAGCATCGAAAATGGAAGAAAAAAATTAAATTTTTTTTTTCGCCTTTTTTTATTTTTCGATGATTTTTTTGTGTGGCTGGCACCGAAAAAGGGAAAAAAAAATCAAGAATTTTTGTTTGCCTTTTTTATTTTTTGATTATTTTTTTGTGTGGCTGGCACCGAAAAAGGAAAAAAAAATCAAGAATTTTTTTTTCCATTTTTTTATTTTTCGATGATTTTTTTGTGTGGCTGGCATCGAAAATGGAAAAAAAAATTAAAATTTTTTTTCGCCTTTTTTATTTTTCGATGATTTTTTGGTGTGGCTGGCATCAAAAATTGAGAAAAAAAAATTAAAAAAAAAAAAAATTCGCCTTTTTTTTATTTTTCGATGATTTTTGGTGTGGCTGGCATCGAAAATGGAAAAAAAAAATTTAAATTTTTTTTCGCCTTTTTTTATTTTTCGATGATTTTTTGGTGTGGCTGGCATCGAAAATGGAAAAAAAAAATTAAAATCTTTTTTTCGCTTTTTTTTTATTTTCCGATGATTTTTTTGTGTGGCTGGCATCGAAAATGGAAAAAAAAAATTAAAAAATTTTTTCGCCTTTTTTATTTTTCGATGATTTTTTTTTGTGGCTAGCATCGAAAATGGAAGAAAAAAATTAAATTTTTTTTTTCGCCTTTTTTTATTTTTCGATGATTTTTTTGTGTGGCTGGCACCGAAAAAGGGAAAAAAAAATCAAGAATTTTTGTTTGCCTTTTTTATTTTTTGATTATTTTTTTGTGTGGCTGGCACCGAAAAAGGAAAAAAAAATCAAGAATTTTTTTTTCCATTTTTTTATTTTTCGATGATTTTTTTGTGTGGCTGGCATCGAAAATGGAAAAAAAAATTAAAATTTTTTTTCGCCTTTTTTATTTTTCGATGATTTTTTGGTGTGGCTGGCATCAAAAATTGAGAAAAAAAAATTAAAAAAAAAAAAAATTCGCCTTTTTTTTATTTTTCGATGATTTTTTGGTGTGGCTGGCATCGAAAATGGAAAAAAAAAAAAAATTCGCTCTTTTTATTTTTCGATGATTTTTTTTTGTGGCTGGCATCGAAAATGGAAAAAAAATTAAAAATTTTTTTTTCCATTTTTTTATTTTTCGATGATTTTTTTTGTGGCTGGCATCCAAAATGGAAAAAATAAAATTTAAGAATTTTTTTTTCGCCTTTTTTTATTTTTCGATGATTTTTTTTGTGGCTGGCATCGAAAATGGAAAAAAAAAATTTAATTTTTTTTTTCCATTTTTTTATTTTTTGATGATTTTTTTTGTGGCTGGCATCAAAAATTAAAAAAAAAAAATTAAAATTTTTTTTTCGCCTTTTTTTATTTTTCGATGATTTTTTTGTGTGGCTGGCACCGAAAAAGGGAAAAAAATTAAAGAATTTTTTTTTTCGCCTTTTTTATTTTTCGATGATTTTTTTGTTTGGCTGGCATCGAAAATGGAAAAAAAAAAATCTAATTTTTTTATTTTTTGATTATTTTTTTGTGTGGCTGGCACCGAAAAAGGAAAAAAAAATCAAGAATTTTTTTTTGATTTTTTTATTTTTCGATGATTTTTTTGTGGCTGGCATCGAAAATGGAAAAAAAAATTAAATTTTTTTTTGTCTTTTTTATTTTTCGATGATTTTTTTTTGTGGCTGGCATCGAAAATGGAAAAAATAAAATTTAAGAATTTTTTTTTTCGCCTTTTTTTATTTTCCGATGATTTTTTTTGTGGCTGGCATCGAAAATGGAAAAAAAAAATTAATTTTTTTTTTCCATTTTTTTATTTTTTGATGATTTTTTTTGTGGCTGGCATCAAAAATTAAAAAAAAAAAATTAAAAATTTTTTTTCGCCTTTTTTTATTTTTCGATGATTTTTTTGTGTGGCTGGCACCGAAAAAGGGAAAAAAATTAAAGAATTTTTTTTTTCGCCTTTTTTATTTTTCGATGATTTTTTTTGTGGCTTGCATCGAAAATGGAAAAACAAAAATCCATTTTTTTATTTTTCGATGATTTTTTTGTGTGGCTTGCACCGAAAAAGGGAAAAAAATTCAAGAATTTTTTTTTGCCTTTTTTATTTTTCGATGATTTTTTTTGTGGCTGGCATCGAAAATGGAACAAAAAATTTAAATTTTTTTTTTCGCCTTTTTTATTTTTCGATGATTTTTTTGTGTGGCTGGCATCGAAAATGAAAAAAAAAATTTAAGAATTTTTTTTTCGCCTTTTTTTATTTTTCGATGATTTTTTTGTGTGGCTGGCACCGAAAAAGGGAAAAAAATTCAAGATTTTTTTTTGTCTTTTTTATTTTTCGATGATTTTTTTTGTGGATGGCATTGAAAATGGAAAAATAAATTAAAAATTTTTTTTTGCGCCTTTTTTATTTTTCAATGATTTTTTTTGTGTGGCTGGCATCGAAAATGGGAAAAAAAATTTAAGAATTTTTTTTTTCGCCTTTTTTTTATTTTTCGATGATTTTTTTGTGTGGCTGGTACCGAAAAAGGAAAAAGAATTTTTTTTTTGTCTTTTTTATTTTTCGATGATTTTTTTTGTGGCTGGCATCGAAAATGGAAAAAAAAAATTAAATTTTTTTTCCATTTTTTTATTTTTCGATGATTTTTTTTTGTGGCTGGCACCGAAAAAGGGAAAAAAATTCAAGAATTTTTTTTTTGTCTTTTTTATTTTTCGATAATTTTTTTAGTGGCTGGCATCGAAAATGGAAAAAAAAAAATTTAAAATTTATTTTTTTCGCTTTTTTTATTTTTCGATGATTGTTTTTGTGTGGCTGGCATCGAAAATGGGAAAACAAATTTAAGAATTTTTTTTCGCCTTTTTTTATTTTTCGATAATTTTTTTGTGTGGCTGGCACCGAAAGAGGGAAAAAAATTTAAGATTTTTTTTTTCGCCTTTTTTTATTTTTCGATGATTTTTTTTTTGTGGCTGGCATCGAAAATGGAAAAAAAAAAACATTTAAAAAAATTTTTTTCCATTTTTTTATTTTTCGATGATTTTTTTTGTGGCTGGCATCAAAAATGGAAAAAAAAAATTAAAATTTTTTTTTTTTCGCCTTTTTTATTTTTCGATGATTTTTTTGTGTGGCTGGCATCGAAAATGGGAAAACAAATTTAAGATTTTTTTTTCGCCTTTTTTTATTTTTCGATGATTTTTTTTTGTAGCTGGCATCGAAAATGGAAAAAAAAAATTAAAATTTTTTTTTCGCCTTTTTTATTTTTCGATGATTTTTTTGTGTGGCTGGCATCGAAAATGGGAAAACAAATTTAAGAATTTTGTTTTCGCCTTTTTTTATTTTTCGATGATTTTTTTGTGTGGCTGGCACCGAAAAAGGGAAAAAAAATTCAAGAATTTTTTTTTGTCTTTTTTATTTTTCGATGATTTTTTTTTTGTGGCTGGCATCGAAAATGGAAAAAAAAATTTTAATTTTTTTTTCCATTTTTTTATTTTTCGATTATTTTTTTTTTGTGGCTGGCATCGAAAATGAAAAAAAAAATCCATTTTTTTTTATTTTTTGATTATTTTTTTGTGTGGCTGGCACCGACAAAGGGAAAAAAAAATCAATATTTTTTTTTTGATTTTTTTATTTTTCGATGATTTTTTTTGTGGCTGGCATCGAAAATGGAAAAAAAAAATTAAATTTTTTTTCCATTTTTTTATTTTTCGATGATTTTTTTGTGTGGCTGCATCGAAAATGGAAAAAAAAAAATTAAATTTTTTTCCATTTTTTTATTTTTCGATGATTTTTTTGTGTGGCTGGCATCGAAAATGTAAAAAAAAAATTAAAAATTTTTTTCGCCTTTTTTTATTTTTCGATGATTTTTTGGTGTGGCTGGCATCGAAAATGGAAAAAAAAATTAAAATTTTTCTTTCGCCTTTTTTATTTTTCGATGATTTTTTTGTGTGGCTGGCATCGAAAATGGAAAAAAAAATTAAAAAAAATTTTCGCCTTTTTTTAGTTTTCGATTATTTTTTGGTGTGGCTGGCATCGAAAATGGAAAAAAAAAATTTTCGCCTTTTTTTATTTTTCGATGATTTTTTGGTGTGGCTGGCATAGAAAATGGAAAAAAAAAATTTAAATTTTTTTTCGCCTCTTTTTATTTTTCGATGATTTTGTGGTGTGGCTGGCATCGAAAATGGAAAAAAAAAATTAAAATTTTTTTTTCGCCTTTTTTTTATTTTTCGATGATTTTTTTGTGTGGCTGGCATCGAAAATGGAAAAAAAAAAATTAAAAAAATTTTTCGCCTTTTTTTTAGTTTTCGATTATTTTTTGGTGTGGCTGGCATCGAAAATGGAAAAAAAAAATTTCGCCTTTTTTTTATTTTTCGATGATTTTTTGGTGTGGCTGGCATCGAAAATGGAAAAAAAAAATTTAAATTTTTTTACGCCTTTTTTTTATTTTTCGATGATTTTTTGGTGTGGCTGGCATCGAAAATGGAAAAAAAAAAAATTAAATTTTTTTTTTCGCTTTTTTTACTTTTCGATGATTTTTTTGTGTGGCTGGCATCGAAAATGTAAAAAAAAAATTAAAATTTTTTTTCGCCTTTTTTATTTTTCGATGATTTTTTTGTGTGGCTGGCATCGAAAATGGAAAAAAAAATTAAAAAAAATTTTCGCCTTTTTTTTAGTTTTCGATTATTTTTTAGTGTGGCTGGCATCGAAAATGGAAAAAAAGTAGAAGGGTCTGTGCCTAGGGGCACGAACGGAAGCTTGACGTAGGACCGCTAGTGGACGAAATAAATGTTAAAAGCATTTAGTTCTTTTAATTTATCAATTATCTATTATCTCAACTCTTTCCGTTTTTAAATTGTAGGCGCACCAAATTTGTAGTTTTCTTTTTTTTTCAAAGAGAAAGTTGATTAAGAGAATCAATCAAAATCACTTGCACCCCTGCTTCCAAGTTTGGTTACAAGATTACAACTCTGGAGAGCACTTTGTGTGGTCGTTTGGGGGCTTGTGGTTCTGAATATGGACAAACAAGCACAGATAAATTCTATTCCAACTCTTTACTGATGTAAGCTTAATGGCCCTGAAAAGGGCCGTTTTATTGAAGAGGACATCCATGGCCACTTACGCTTTTGCGTGTTTAGTGTAGGTGACGGCATCACGGATCTCACTTTTCAGGAACACCTTCAGCACACCTCGTAAATCAGACCGCAGATACGTTTGACACCGCCACGGCGAGCCAGACGACGGACGGTGGTTATCTCGAAGAAATTGCGTTTGGTTCTGAATATGGCGATGAGTGTGCAAAATATTACGCAATTCCATCCTCCCTATTCGCACGCCCCCGAGGATCGGAGGCGAATGCCACTTCGGCTTGTTTCGTCTACTTACTACTCTCTGACGACTGTGCTGGGGAAGTAGCATATGCATGTAGGTAATTGGTGGATTTGTTAGTTAATTTAACGCTTTTGGACAATGCTGGACATTTACCAGTTTTTCAATAGTTTCTTGTTGAAAATCAACTTTCGGAAGCATTTTTATCGATGCGTAGCCATATTTCTGATCGATTGGTGATAACATTATTGAAATTGGACCAGGGGCAGCTGAGTTATTAAGGTTCAAAACCTTTCTTAATTTGTTACATGTTCAATTTTCGGTTTTCACAAAGTGTACCCCCATATAGAAATCAAAGACGTAGTCCTACGTCAAAAAAATTTCGCTCTTTTTATTTTTCGATGATTTTTTTTTGTGGCTGGCATCGAAAACGGAAAAAAAAATTTAAATTTTTTTCGCCTTGTTTTATTTTTCGATGATTTTTTGGTGTGGCCGGCATCGAAAATGGAAAAAAAAAATTAAATTTTTTTTTTCGCTATTTTTACTTTTCGATGATTTTTTTGTGTGGCTGGCATCGAAAATGTAAAAAAAAAATAAAAAATTTTTTCGCCTTTTTTATTTTTCGATGATTTTTTTGTGTGGCTGGCATCGAAAATGGAAAAAAAAAATTAAAAAAAATTTTCGCCTTTTTTTAGTTTTCGATTATTTTTTGGTGTGGCTGGCATCGAAAATGGAAAAAAAAAAAAAATTTCGCCTTTTTTTATTTTTCGATGATTTTTGGTGTGGCTGGCATCGAAAACGGAAAAAAAAATTTAAATTTTTTTCGCCGTGTTTTATTTTTCGATGATTTTTTGGTGTGACCGGCATCGAAAATGGAAAAAAAAAATTAAAATTTTTTTTTCGCTTTTTTTTTATTTTCCGATGATTTTTTTGTGTGGCTGGCATCGAAAATGGAAAAAAAAAATTAAAAAAAATTTTCGCCTTTTTTTAGTTTTCGATTATTTTTTGGTGTGGCTGGCATCGAAAATGGAAAAAAAAAAAATTTCGCCTTTTTTTATTTTTCGATGATTTTTGGTGTGGCTGGCATCGAAAATGGAAAAAAAAAATTTAAATTTTTTTTCGCCTTTTTTTATTTTTCGATGATTTTTTGGTGTGGCTGGCATCGAAAATGGAAAAAAAAAAATTAAAATTTTTTTTTCGCTTTTTTTTTTATTTTCCGATGATTTTTTTGTGTGGCTGGCATCGAAAATGGAAAAAAAAAAAATTAAAAAATTTTTTCGCCTTTTTTATTTTTCGATGATTTTTTTTGTGGCTAGCATCGAAAATGGAAGAAAAAAATTAAATTTTTTTTTTCGCCTTTTTTTATTTTTCGATGATTTTTTTGTGTGGCTGGCACCGAAAAAGGGAAAAAAAAAATCAAGAATTTTTGTTTGCCTTTTTTATTTTTTGATTATTTTTTTGTGTGGCTGGCACCGAAAAAGGAAAAAAAAATCAAGAATTTTTTTTTCCATTTTTTTATTTTTCGATGATTTTTTTGTGTGGCTGGCATCGAAAATTGAAAAAAAAATTAAAATTTTTTTTTTCGCTTTTTTTATTTTTCGATGATTTGTTGGTGTGGCTGGCATCAAAAATGGAAAAATAAAATTTAAGAATTTTTTTTTCGCCTTTTTTTTTTTTTGATTATTTTTTTTTTGTGGCTGGCATCGAAAATGGAAAAAAAATTAAAATTTTTTTTTTTCGCTTTTTTTATTTTTCGATGATTTTTTTGTGGCTGGCATCGACAATTTTTTTGTGGGTGGCATCGAAAATAGAAAAAAAAAATTAAAAATTTTTTTTTCCCATTTTTTTATTTTTCGATGATTTTTTTGTGTGGCTGGCATCGAAAATGGAAAAAAAAAAATCTAATTTTTTTATTTTTTGATTATTTTTTTGTGTGGCTGGCACCGAAAAAGGAAAAAAAAATCAAGAATTTTTTTTTGATTTTTTTATTTTTCGATGATTTTTTTGTGGCTGGCATCGAAAATGGAAAAAAAAAATAAATTTTTTTTTGTCTTTTTTATTTTTCGATGATTTTTTTTTGTGGCTGGCATCGAAAATGGAAAAAATAAAATTTAAGAATTTTTTTTTTTCGCCTTTTTTTATTTTCCGATGATTTTTTTTGTGGCTGGCATCGAAAATGGAAAAAAAAAAATTAATTTTTTTTTCCATTTTTTTATTTTTTGATGATTTTTTTTGTGGCTGGCATCAAAAATTAAAAAAAAAAAAATTAAAATTTTTTTTTCGCCTTTTTTTATTTTTCGATGATTTTTTTGTGTGGCTGGCACCGAAAAAGGGAAAAAAATTAAAGAATTTTTTTTTCGCCTTTTTTATTTTTCGATGATTTTTTTTGTGGCTTGCATCGAAAATGGAAAAACAAAAATCCATTTTTTTATTTTTCGATGATTTTTTTGTGTGGCTTGCACCGAAAAAGGGAAAAAAATTCAAGAATTTTTTTTTGCCTTTTTTATTTTTCGATGATTTTTTTTGTGGCTGGCATCGAAAATGGAACAAAAAATTTAAATTTTTTTTTCGCCTTTTTTATTTTTCGATGATTTTTTTGTGTGGCTGGCATCGAAAATGAAAAAAAAAATTTAAGAATTTTTTTTTCGCCTTTTTTTATTTTTCGATGATTTTTTTGTGTGGCTGGCACCGAAAAAGGGAAAAAAATTCAAGATTTTTTTTTTGTCTTTTTTATTTTTCGATGATTTTTTTTGTGGATGGCATTGAAAATGGAAAAATAAATTAAAAATTTTTTTTTGCGCCTTTTTTATTTTTCAATGATTTTTTTTGTGTGGCTGGCATCGAAAATGGGAAAACAAATTTAAGAATTTTTTTTTTCGCCTTTTTTTTATTTTTCGATGATTTTTTTGTGTGGCTGGTACCGAAAAAGGAAAAAGAATTTTTTTTTTGTCTTTTTTATTTTTCGATGATTTTTTTGTGGCTGGCATCGAAAATGGAAAAAAAAAATTAAAATTTTTTTTCCATTTTTTTATTTTTCGATGATTTTTTTTTGTGGCTGGCACCGAAAAAGGGAAAAAAATTCAAGAATTTTTTTTTGTCTTTTTTATTTTTCGATAATTTTTTTAGTGGCTGGCATCGAAAATGGAAAAAAAAAATTTAAAATTTATTTTTTTCGCTTTTTTTATTTTTCGATGATTGTTTTTGTGTGGCTGGCATCGAAAATGGGAAAACAAATTTAAGAATTTTTTTTCGCCTTTTTTTATTTTTCGATAATTTTTTTGTGTGGCTGGCACCGAAAGAGGGAAAAAAATTTAAGATTTTTTTTTTCGCCTTTTTTTATTTTTCGATGATTTTTTTTTGTGGCTGGCATCGAAAATGGAAAATAAAAACATTTAAAAATTTTTTTTTCCATTTTTTTATTTTTCGATGATTTTTTTTGTGGCTGGCATCAAAAATGGAAAAAAAAAATTGAAATTTTTTTTTTCGCCTTTTTTATTTTTCGATGATTTTTTTGTGTGGCTGGCATCGAAAATGGGAAAACAAATCTAAGATTTTTTTTTCGCCTTTTTTTATTTTTCGATGATTTTTTTTTGTAGCTGGCATCGAAAATGGAAAAAAAAAATTAAAATTTTTTTTTCGCCTTTTTTATTTTTCGATGATTTTTTTGTGTGGCTGGCATCGAAAATGGGAAAACAAATTTAAGAATTTTGTTTTCGCCTTTTTTTATTTTTCGATGATTTTTTTGTGTGGCTGGCACCGAAAAAGGGAAAAAAAAATCAAGAATTTTTTTTTTGTCTTTTTTATTTTTCGATGATTTTTTTTTTGTGGCTGGCATCGAAAATGGAAAAAAAAATTTAAATTTTTTTTTTCCATTTTTTTATTTTTCGATTATTTTTTTTTGTGGCTGGCATCGAAAATGAAAAAAAAATCCATTTTTTTTTATTTTTTGATTATTTTTTTGTGTGGCTGGCACCGAAAAAGGGAAAAAAAAATCAATATTTTTTTTTTGATTTTTTTATTTTTCGATGATTTTTTTTGTGGCTGGCATCGAAAATGGAACAAAAAAATTAAATTTTTTTTCCATTTTTTTATTTTTCGATGATTTTTTTGTGTGGCTGCATCGAAAATGGAAAAAAAAAATTAAATTTTTTTCCATTTTTTTATTTTTCGATGATTTTTTTGTGTGGCTGGCATCAAAAATTGAAAAAAAAATTAAAAATTTTTTTTCGCCTATTTTTTATTTTTCGATGATTTTTTTTTGTGGCTGGCATCGAAAATGGAAAAAAAAATTTAAAATTTTTTTTTCCATTTTTTTATTTTTCGATGATTTTTTTTGTGGCTGGCATCGAAAATGAGAAAAAAAAATTCCATTTTTTTATTTTTCGACGATTTTTTTGTGTGGCTGGCACCGAAAAGAGGAAAAAAATTCAAGAATTTTTTTGCCTTTTTTATTTTTCGATGATTTTTTTTGTGGCTGGCATCGAAAATGGGAAAATAAAATTTAAGAATTTTTTTTTCGCCTTTTTTTATTTTTCGATGATTTTTTTTTGTGGCTGGCATCGAAAATGGAAAAAAAAAATAAAATTTTTTTTTTCGCTTTTTTTATTTTTCGATAATTTTTTTGTGTGGCTGGCACCGAAAAAGGGAAAAAAAATTCAAGAATTTATTTTTGCCTTTTTTATTTTTCGACGATTTTTTTTTGTGGCTGGCATCGAAAATGTAAAAAAAAAATTAAAAATTTTTTTCGCCTTTTTTTATTTTTCGATGATTTTTTGGTGTGGCTGGCATCGAAAATGGAAAAAAAAATTAAAATTTTTCTTTCGCCTTTTTTATTTTTCGATGATTTTTTTGTGTGGCTGGCATCGAAAATGGAAAAAAAAATTAAAAAAAATTTTCGCCTTTTTTTAGTTTTCGATTATTTTTTGGTGTGGCTGGCATCGAAAATGGAAAAAAAAAATTTTCGCCTTTTTTTATTTTTCGATGATTTTTTGGTGTGGCTGGCATCGAAAATGGAAAAAAAAATTAAAATTTTTTTTTCGCCTTTTTTTATTTTTCGATGATTTTTTTGTGTGGCTGGCATCGAAAATGGAAAAATAAAATTAAAAAATTTTTTCGCCTTCTTTATTTTTCGATGATTTTTTGATGTGGCTGGCATCGAAAATGGAAAAAAAAATAAATTTTTTTTGTTTTCGCCTTTTTTATTTTTTGATGATTTTTTTGTGTGGCTGGCATCAAAAATGGGAAAACAAATTTAAGAATTTTTTTGGTCTTTTTTTATTTTTCGATGATTTTTTTTTTGTGGCTAGCATCGAAAATGGAAGAAAAAAATTTAATTTTTTTTTCGCCTTTTTTATTTTTCGATGATTTTTTTTTTGTGTGGCTGGCACCGAAAAAGGGAAAAAAAATCAATAATTTTTTTTTGCCTTTATTATTTTTCGATGATTTTTTTTGTGGCTGGCATCGAAAACGGAAAAAAAAAATTATTTTTTTTTCCATTTTTTTATTTTTCGATGATTTTTTTGTATGGCTGGCATTGAAAATGGAAAAAAAAATTATAAATTTTTTTTCGCCTTTTTTTATTTTTCGATGATTTTTTTGTGTGGCTGGCATCGAAAATGGAAAAAAAAAATTAAAAATTTTTTTCGCCTTTTTTTATTTTTCGATGATTTTTTGGGAAAATGGGAAAATAAAATTTAAGAATTTTTTTTTCGCCTGTTTTTATTTTTCGATGATTTTTTTTTGTGGCTGGCATCGAATATGGAAAAAAAAATTCTTTAATTTTTTCCCTTTTTCGGTACCAGCCACACAAAAAAATCATCGAAAAATAAAAAAAATTGATTTTTTTTTTTTCATTTTCGCTGCTTGAGCCGCAGAGTGGATGGTACAATTGGCTGAGTTGGGCCGCAGAATGGAGTATGTCCTCGGCCTGAGATCAGTATAGGCAGATGGACTCAGCTCTGGCATGGGTGAGATGGCTTGGCAAGACCCCGGCTGTATTTGCCTACGGCCTAATGTAAATTTTTTTCAGATTCATGTTTTGGTTAAACTGACTGAGTTGAGCCGCAGAGTGGATGGTACAATTGGCTGAGTTGGGCTGCAGAATGGAGTATGTCCTCGGCCTGAGATCAGTATAGGCAGCTGGACTCAGCTCTGGCATGGGTGAGATGGCTTGGCAAGACCCCGGCTGTATTTGCCTACGGCCTAATGTAAATTTTTTTCAGATTCATGTGTTGGTACAACTGACTGAGTTGAGCCGCAGAGTGGATGGTACAATTGGCTGAGTTGGGCCGCAGAATGGAGTATGTCCTCGGCCTGAGATCAGTATAGGCAGCTGGACTCAGCTCTGGCATGGGTGAGATGGCTTGGCAAGACCCCGGCTGTATTTGCCTACGGCCTAATGTAAATTTTTTTCAGATTCATGTTTTGGTACAACTGACTGAGTTGAGCCGCAGAGTGGATGGTACAATTGGCTGAGTTGGGCCGCAGAATGGAGTATGTCCTCGGCCTGAGATCAGTATAGGCAGATGGACTCAGCTCTGGCATGGGTGAGATGGCTTGGCAAGACCTCGGCTGTATTTGCCTACGGCCTAATGTAAATTTTTTTCAGATTCATGTTTTGGTTAAACTGACTGAGTTGAGCCGCAGAGTGGATGGTACAATTGGCTGAGTTGGGCCGCAGAATGGAGTATGTCCTCGGCCTGAGATCAGTATAGGCAGCTGGACTCAGCTCCTCTGGCATGGGTGAGATGGCTTGGCAAGACCCCGGCTGTATTTGCCTACGGCCTAATGTAAATTTTTTTCAGATTCATGTTTTGGTACAACTGACTGAGTTGAGCCGCAGAGTGGATGGTACAATTGGCTGAGTTGAGCCGCAGAATGGAGTATGTCCTCGGCCTGAGATCAGTATAGGCAGCTGGACTCAGCTCTGGCATGGGTGAGATGGCTTGGCAAGACCCCGGCTGTATTTGCCTACGGCCTAATGTAAATTTTTTTCAGATTCATGTTTTGGTACAACTGACTGAGTTGAGCCGCAGAGTGGATGGTACAATTGGCTGAGTTGGGCCGCAGAATGGAGTATGTCCTCGGCCTGAGATCAGTATAGGCAGATGGACTCAGCTCTGGCATGGGTGAGATGGCTTGGCAAGACCCCGGCTGTATTTGCCTACGGCCTAATGTAAATTTTTTTCAGATTCATGTTTTGGTTAAACTGACTGAGTTGAGCCGCAGAGTGGATGGTACAATTGGCTGAGTTGGGCCGCAGAATGGAGTATGTCCTCGGCCTGAGATCAGTATAGGCAGATGGACTCAGCTCTGGCATGGGTGAGATGGCTTGGCAAGACCCCGGCTGTATTTGCCTACGGCCTAATGTAAATTTTTTTCAGATTCATGTTTTGGTACAACTGACTGAGTTGAGCCGCAGAGTGGATGGTACAATTGGCTGAGTTGGGCCGCAGAATGGAGTATGTCCTTGGCCTGAGATCAGTATAGGCAGATGGACTCAGCTCTGGCATGGGTGAGATGGCTTGGCAAGACCTCGGCTGTATTTGCCTACGGCCTAATGTAAATTTTTTTCAGATTCATGTTTTGGTTAAACTGACTGAGTTGAGCCGCAGAGTGGATGGTACAATTGGCTGAGTTGGGCCGCAGAATGGAGTATGTCCTCGGCCTGAGATCAGTATAGGCAGCTGGACTCAGCTCCTCTGGCATGGGTGAGATGGCTTGGCAAGACCCCGGCTGTATTTGCCTACGGCCTAATGTAAATTTTTTTCAGATTCATGTTTTGGTACAACTGACTGAGTTGAGCCGCAGAGTGGATGGTACAATTGGCTGAGTTGAGCCGCAGAATGGAGTATGTCCTTGGCCTGAGATCAGTATAGGCAGCTGGACTCAGCTCTGGCATGGGTGAGATGGCTTGGCAAGACCCCGGCTGTATTTGCCTACGGCCTAATGTAAATTTTTTTCAGATTCATGTTTTGGTACAACTGACTGAGTTGAGCCGCAGAGTGGATGGTACAATTGGCTGAGTTGGGCCGCAGAATGGAGTATGTCCTCGGCCTGAGATCAGTATAGGCAGATGGACTCAGCTCTGGCATGGGTGAGATGGCTTGGCAAGACCCCGGCTGTATTTGCCTACGGCCTAATGTAAATTTTTTTCAGATTCATGTTTTGGTTAAACTGACTGAGTTGAGCCGCAGAGTGGATGGTACAATTGGCTGAGTTGGGCCGCAGAATGGAGTATGTCCTCGGCCTGAGATCAGTATAGGCAGCTGGACTCAGCTCTGGCATGGGTGAGATGGCTTGGCAAGACCCCGGCTGTATTTGCCTACGGCCTAATGTAAATTTTTTTCAGATTCATGTTTTGGTACAACTGACTGAGTTGAGCCGCAGAGTGGATGGTACAATTGGCTGAGTTGAGCCGCAGAATGGAGTATGTCCTCGGCCTGAGATCAGTATAGGCAGCTGGACTCAGCTCTGGCATGGGTGAGATGGCTTGGTAAGACCCCGGCTGTATTTGCCTACGGCCTAATGTAAATTTTTTTCAGATTCATGTTTTGGTACAACTGACTGAGTTGAGCCGCAGAGTGGATGGTACAATTGGCTGAGTTGGGCCGCAGAATGGAGTATGTCCTCGGCCTGAGATCAGTATAGGCAGATGGACTCAGCTCTGGCATGGGTGAGATGGCTTGGCAAGACCCCGGCTGTATTTGCCTACGGCCTAATGTAAATTTTTTTCAGATTCATGTTTTGGTTAAACTGACTGAGTTGAGCCGCAGAGTGGATGGTACAATTGGCTGAGTTGGGCCGCAGAATGGAGTATGTCCTCGGCCTGAGATCAGTATAGGCAGATGGACTCAGCTCTGGCATGGGTGAGATGGCTTGGCAAGACCCCGGCTGTATTTGCCTACGGCCTAATGTAAATTTTTTTCAGATTCATGTTTTGGTACAACTGACTGAGTTGAGCCGCAGAGTGGATGGTACAATTGGCTGAGTTGGGCCGCAGAATGGAGTATGTCCTCGGCCTGAGATCAGTATAGGCAGATGGACTCAGCTCTGGCATGGGTGAGATGGCTTGGCAAGACCCCGGCTGTATTTGCCTACGGCCTAATGTAAATTTTTTTCAGATTCATGTTTTGGTTAAACTGACTGAGTTGAGCCGCAGAGTGGATGGTACAATTGGCTGAGTTGGGCCGCAGAATGGAGTATGTCCTCGGCCTGAGATCAGTATAGGCAGCTGGACTCAGCTCTGGCATGGGTGAGATGGCTTGGCAAGACCCCGGCTGTATTTGCCTACGGCCTAATGTAAATTTTTTTCAGATTCATGTTTTGGTACAACTGACTGAGTTGAGCCGCAGAGTGGATGGTACAATTGGCTGAGTTGGGCCGCAGAATGGAGTATGTCCTCGGCCTGAGATCAGTATAGGCAGATGGACTCAGCTCTGGCATGGGTGAGATGGCTTGGCAAGACCCCGGCTGTATTTGCCTACGGCCTAATGTAAATTTTTTTCAGATTCATGTTTTGGTTAAACTGACTGAGTTGAGCCGCAGAGTGGATGGTACAATTGGCTGAGTTGGGCCGCAGAATGGAGTATGTCCTCGGCCTGAGATCAGTATAGGCAGCTGGACTCAGCTCTGGCATGGGTGAGATGGCTTGGCAAGACCCCGGCTGTATTTGCCTACGGCCTAATGTAAATTTTTTTCAGATTCATGTTTTGGTACAACTGACTGAGTTGAGCCGCAGAGTGGATGGTACAATTGGCTGAGTTGAGCCGCAGAATGGAGTATGTCCTCGGCCTGAGATCAGTATAGGCAGATGGACTCAGCTCTGGCATGGGTGAGATGGCTTGGCAAGACCCCGGCTGTATTTGCCTACGGCCTAATGTAAATTTTTTTCAGATTCATGTTTTGGTTAAACTGACTGAGTTGAGCCGCAGAGTGGATGGTACAATTGGCTGAGTTGGGCCGCAGAATGGAGTATGTCCTCGGCCTGAGATCAGTATAGGCAGATGGACTCAGCTCTGGCATGGGTGAGATGGCTTGGCTAGACCCCGGCTGTATTTGCCTACGGCCTAATGTAAATTTTTTTCAGATTCATGTTTTGGTACAACTGACTGAGTTGAGCCGCAGAGTGGATGGTACAATTGGCTGAGTTGAGCCGCAGAATGGAGTATGTCCTCGGCCTGAGATCAGTATAGGCAGATGGACTCAGCTCTGGCATGGGTGAGATGGCTTGGCAAGACCCCGGCTGTATTTGCCTACGGCCTAATGTAAATTTTTTTCAGATTCATGTTTTGGTTAAACTGACTGAGTTGAGCCGCAGAGTGGATGGTACAATTGGCTGAGTTGGGCCGCAGAATGGAGTATGTCCTCGGCCTGAGATCAGTATAGGCAGCTGGACTCAGCTCTGGCATGGGTGAGATGGCTTGGCAAGACCCCGGCTGTATTTGCCTACGGCCTAATGTAAATTTTTTTCAGATTCATGTTTTGGTACAACTGACTGAGTTGAGCCGCAGAGTGGATGGTACAATTGGCTGAGTTGGGCCGCAGAATGGAGTATGTCCTCGGCCTGAGATCAGTATAGGCAGATGGACTCAGCTCTGGCATGGGTGAGATGGCTTGGCAAGACCCCGGCTGTATTTGCCTACGGCCTAATGTAAATTTTTTTCAGATTCATGTTTTGGTTAAACTGACTGAGTTGAGCCGCAGAGTGGATGGTACAATTGGCTGAGTTGGGCCGCAGAATGGAGTATGTCCTCGGCCTGAGATCAGTATAGGCAGCTGGACTCAGCTCTGGCATGGGTGAGATGGCTTGGCAAGACCCCGGCTGTATTTGCCTACGGCCTAATGTAAATTTTTTCAGATTCATGTTTTGGTACAACTGACTGAGTTGAGCCGCAGAGTGGATGGTACAATTGGCTGAGTTGGGCCGCAGAATGGAGTATGTCCTCGGCCTGAGATCAGTATAGGCAGCTGGACTCAGCTCTGGCATGGGTGAGATGGCTTGGCAAGACCCCGGCTGTATTTGCCTACGGCCTAATGTAAATTTTTTTCAGATTCATGTTTTGGTACAACTGACTGAGTTGAGCCGCAGAGTGGATGGTACAATTGGCTGAGTTGGGCCGCAGAATGGAGTATGTCCTCGGCCTGAGATCAGTATAGGCAGCTGGACTCAGCTCTGGCATGGGTGAGATGGCTTGGCAAGACCCCGGCTGTATTTGCCTACGGCCTAATGTAAATTTTTTTCAGATTCATGTTTTGGTTAAACTGACTGAGTTGAGCCGCAGAGTGGATGGTACAATTGACTGAGTTGGGCCGCAGAATGGAGTATGTCCTCGGCCTGAGATCAGTATAGGCAGCTGGACTCAGCTCTGGCATGGGTGAGATGGCTTGGCAAGACCCCGGCTGTATTTGCCTACGGCCTAATGTAAATTTTTTTCAGATTCATGTTTTGGTACAACTGACTGAGTTGAGCCGCAGAGTGGATGGTACAATTGGCTGAGTTGGGCCGCAGAATGGAGTATGTCCTCGGCCTGAGATCAGTATAGGCAGATGGACTCAGCTCTGGCATGGGTGAGATGGCTTGGCAAGACCCCGGCTGTATTTGCCTACGGCCTAATGTAAATTTTTTTCAGATTCATGTTTTGGTTAAACTGACTGAGTTGAGCCGCAGAGTGGATGGTACAATTGGCTGAGTTGGGCCGCAGAATGGAGTATGTCCTCGGCCTGAGATCAGTATAGGCAGCTGGACTCAGCTCTGGCATGGGTGAGATGGCTTGGCAAGACCCCGGCTGTATTTGCCTACGGCCTAATGTAAATTTTTTTCAGATTCATGTTTTGGTACAACTGACTGAGTTGAGCCGCAGAGTGGATGGTACAATTGGCTGAGTTGGGCCGCAGAATGGAGTATGTCCTCGGCCTGAGATCAGTATAGGCAGATGGACTCAGCTCTGGCATGGGTGAGATGGCTTGGCAAGACCCCGGCTGTATTTGCCTACGGCCTAATGTAAATTTTTTTCAGATTCATGTTTTGGTACAACTGACTGAGTTGAGCCGCAGAGTGGATGGTACAATTGGCTGAGTTGGGCCGCAGAATGGAGTATGTCCTCGGCCTGAGATCAGTATAGGCAGATGGACTCAGCTCTGGCATGGGTGAGATGGCTTGGCAAGACCCCGGCTGTATTTGCCTACGGCCTAATGTAAATTTTTTTCAGATTCATGTTTTGGTTAAACTGACTGAGTTGAGCCGCAGAGTGGATGGTACAATTGGCTGAGTTGGGCCGCAGAATGGAGTATGTCCTCGGCCTGAGATCAGTATAGGCAGCTGGACTCAGCTCTGGCATGGGTGAGATGGCTTGGCAAGACCCCGGCTGTATTTGCCTACGGCCTAATGTAAATTTTTTTCAGATTCATGTTTTGGTACAACTGACTGAGTTGAGCCGCAGAGTGGATGGTACAATTGGCTGAGTTGGGCCGCAGAATGGAGTATGTCCTCGGCCTGAGATCAGTATAGGCAGATGGACTCAGCTCTGGCATGGGTGAGATGGCTTGGCAAGACCCCGGCTGTATTTGCCTACGGCCTAATGTAAATTTTTTTCAGATTCATGTTTTGGTTAAACTGACTGAGTTGAGCCGCAGAGTGGATGGTACAATTGGCTGAGTTGGGCCGCAGAATGGAGTATGTCCTCGGCCTGAGATCAGTATAGGCAGCTGGACTCAGCTCTGGCATGGATGAGATGGCTTGGCAAGACCCCGGCTGTATTTGCCTACGGCCTAATGTAAATTTTTTTCAGATTCATGTTTTGGTACAACTGACTGAGTTGAGCCGCAGAGTGGATGGTACAATTGGCTGAGTTGAGCCGCAGAATGGAGTATGTCCTCGGCCTGAGATCAGTATAGGCAGCTGGACTCAGCTCTGGCATGGGTGAGATGGCTTGGCAAGACCCCGGCTGTATTTGCCTACGGCCTAATGTAAATTTTTTTTAGATTCATGTTTTGGTACAACTGACTGAGTTGAGCCGCAGAGTGGATGGTACAATTGGCTGAGTTGGGCCGCAGAATGGAGTATGTCCTCGGCCTGAGATCAGTATAGGCAGCTGGACTCAGCTCTGGCATGGGTGAGATGGCTTGGCAAGACCCCGGCTGTATTTGCCTACGGCCTAATGTAAATTTTTTTCAGATTCATGTTTTGGTACAACTGACTGAGTTGAGCCGCAGAGTGGATGGTACAATTGGCTGAGTTGGGCCGCAGAATGGAGTATGTCCTCGGCCTGAGATCAGTATAGGCAGATGGACTCAGCTCTGGCATGGGTGAGATGGCTTGGCAAGACCCCGGCTGTATTTGCCTACGGCCTAATGTAAATTTTTTTCAGATTCATGTTTTGGTACAACTGACTGAGTTGAGCCGCAGAGTGGATGGTACAATTGGCTGAGTTGGGCCGCAGAATGGAGTATGTCCTCGGCCTGAGATCAGTATAGGCAGATGGACTCAGCTCTGGCATGGGTGAGATGGCTTGGCAAGACCCCGGCTGTATTTGCCTACGGCCTAATGTAAATTTTTTTCAGATTCATGTTTTGGTTAAACTGACTGAGTTGAGCCGCAGAGTGGATGGTACAATTGGCTGAGTTGGGCCGCAGAATGGAGTATGTCCTCGGCCTGAGATCAGTATAGGCAGCTGGACTCAGCTCTGGCATGGGTGAGATGGCTTGGCAAGACCCCGGCTGTATTTGCCTACGGCCTAATGTAAATTTTTTTCAGATTCATGTTTTGGTACAACTGACTGAGTTGAGCCGCAGAGTGGATGGTACAATTGGCTGAGTTGGGCCGCAGAATGGAGTATGTCCTCGGCCTGAGATCAGTATAGGCAGATGGACTCAGCTCTGGCATGGGTGAGATGGCTTGGCAAGACCCCGGCTGTATTTGCCTACGGCCTAATGTAAATTTTTTTCAGATTCATGTTTTGGTTAAACTGACTGAGTTGAGCCGCAGAGTGGATGGTACAATTGGCTGAGTTGGGCCGCAGAATGGAGTATGTCCTCGGCCTGAGATCAGTATAGGCAGATGGACTCAGCTCTGGCATGGGTGAGATGGCTTGGCAAGACCCCGGCTGTATTTGCCTACGGCCTAATGTAAATTTTTTTCAGATTCATGTTTTGGTACAACTGACTGAGTTGAGCCGCAGAGTGGATGGTACAATTGGCTGAGTTGAGCCGCAGAATGGAGTATGTCCTCGGCCTGAGATCAGTATAGGCAGCTGGACTCAGCTCTGGCATGTGTGAGATGGCTTGGCAAGACCCCGGCTGTATTTGCCTACGGCCTAATGTAAATTTTTTTCAGATTCATGTTTTGGTACAACTGACTGAGTTGAGCCGCAGAGTGGATGGTACAATTGGCTGAGTTGGGCCGCAGAATGGAGTATGTCCTCGGCCTGAGATCAGTATAGGCAGATGGACTCAGCTCTGGCATGGGTGAGATGGCTTGGCAAGACCCCGGCTGTATTTGCCTACGGCCTAATGTAAATTTTTTTCAGATTCATGTTTTGGTACAACTGACTGAGTTGAGCCGCAGAGTGGATGGTACAATTGGCTGAGTTGGGCCGCAGAATGGAGTATGTCCTCGGCCTGAGGACCCCGGCTGTATTTGCCTACGGCCTAATGTAAATTTTTTTCAGATTCATGTTTTGGTACAACTGACTGAGTTGAGCCGCAGAGTGGATGGTACAATTGGCTGAGTTGGGCCGCAGAATGGAGTATGTCCTCGGCCTGAGATCAGTATAGGCAGCTGGACTCAGCTCTGGCATGGGTGAGATGGCTTGGCAAGACCCCGGCTGTATTTGCCTACGGCCTAATGTAAATTTTTTTCAGATTCATGTTTTGGTACAACTGACTGAGTTGAGCCGCAGAGTGGATGGTACAATTGGCTGAGTTGAGCCGCAGAATGGAGTATGTCCTCGGCCTGAGATCAGTATAGGCAGCTGGACTCAGCTCTGGCATGGGTGAGATGGCTTGGCAAGACCCCGGCTGTATTTGCCTACGGCCTAATGTAAATTTTTTTCAGATTCATGTTTTGGTACAACTGACTGAGTTGAGCCGCAGAGTGGATGGTACAATTGGCTGAGTTGGGCCGCAGAATGGAGTATGTCCTCGGCCTGAGATCAGTATAGGCAGATGGACTCAGCTCTGGCATGGGTGAGATGGCTTGGCAAGACCCCGGCTGTATTTGCCTACGGCCTAATGTAAATTTTTTTCAGATTCATGTTTTGGTTAAACTGACTGAGTTGAGCCGCAGAGTGGATGGTACAATTGGCTGAGTTGGGCCGCAGAATGGAGTATGTCCTCGGCCTGAGATCAGTATAGGCAGCTGGACTCAGCTCTGGCATGGGTGAGATGGCTTGGCAAGACCCCGGCTGTATTTGCCTACGGCCTAATGTAAATTTTTTTCAGATTCATGTTTTGGTACAACTGACTGAGTTGAGCCGCAGAGTGGATGGTACAATTGGCTGAGTTGGGCCGCAGAATGGAGTATGTCCTCGGCCTGAGATCAGTATAGGCAGATGGACTCAGCTCTGGCATGGGTGAGATGGCTTGGCAAGACCCCGGCTGTATTTGCCTACGGCCTAATGTAAATTTTTTTCAGATTCATGTTTTGGTTAAACTGACTGAGTTGAGCCGCAGAGTGGATGGTACAATTGGCTGAGTTGGGCCGCAGAATGGAGTATGTCCTCGGCCTGAGATCAGTATAGGCAGCTGGACTCAGCTCTGGCATGGGTGAGATGGCTTGGCAAGACCCCGGCTGTATTTGCCTACGGCCTAATGTAAATTTTTTTCAGATTCATGTTTTGGTACAACTGACTGAGTTGAGCCGCAGAGTGGATGGTACAATTGGCTGAGTTGGGCCGCAGAATGGAGTATGTCCTCGGCCTGAGATCAGTATAGGCAGATGGACTCAGCTCTGGCATGGGTGAGATGGCTTGGCAAGACCCCGGCTGTATTTGCCTACGGCCTAATGTAAATTTTTTTCAGATTCATGTTTTGGTTAAACTGACTGAGTTGAGCCGCAGAGTGGATGGTACAATTGGCTGAGTTGGGCCGCAGAATGGAGTATGTCCTCGGCCTGAGATCAGTATAGGCAGATGGACTCAGCTCTGGCATGGGTGAGATGGCTTGGCAAGACCCCGGCTGTATTTGCCTACGGCCTAATGTAAATTTTTTTCAGATTCATGTTTTGGTACAACTGACTGAGTTGAGCCGCAGAGTGGATGGTACAATTGGCTGAGTTGAGCCGCAGAATGGAGTATGTCCTCGGCCTGAGATCAGTATAGGCAGCTGGACTCAGCTCTGGCATGGGTGAGATGGCTTGGCAAGACCCCGGCTGTATTTGCCTACGGCCTAATGTAAATTTTTTTCAGATTCATGTTTTGGTACAACTGACTGAGTTGAGCCGCAGAGTGGATGGTACAATTGGCTGAGTTGGGCCGCAGAATGGAGTATGTCCTCGGCCTGAGATCAGTATAGGCAGATGGACTCAGCTCTGGCATGGGTGAGATGGCTTGGCAAGACCCCGGCTGTATTTGCCTACGGCCTAATGTAAATTTTTTTCAGATTCATGTTTTGGTTAAACTGACTGAGTTGAGCCGCAGAGTGGATGGTACAATTGGCTGAGTTGGGCCGCAGAATGGAGTATGTCCTCGGCCTGAGATCAGTATAGGCAGATGGACTCAGCTCTGGCATGGGTGAGATGGCTTGGCAAGACCCCGGCTGTATTTGCCTACGGCCTAATGTAAATTTTTTTCAGATTCATGTTTTGGTACAACTGACTGAGTTGAGCCGCAGAGTGGATGGTACAATTGGCTGAGTTGGGCCGCAGAATGGAGTATGTCCTCGGCCTGAGATCAGTATAGGCAGATGGACTCAGCTCTGGCATGGGTGAGATGGCTTGGCAAGACCCCGGCTGTATTTGCCTACGGCCTAATGTAAATTTTTTTCAGATTCATGTTTTGGTTAAACTGACTGAGTTGAGCCGCAGAGTGGATGGTACAATTGGCTGAGTTGGGCCGCAGAATGGAGTATGTCCTCGGCCTGAGATCAGTATAGGCAGCTGGACTCAGCTCTGGCATGGGTGAGATGGCTTGGCAAGACCCCGGCTGTATTTGCCTACGGCCTAATGTAAATTTTTTTCAGATTCATGTTTTGGTACAACTGACTGAGTTGAGCCGCAGAGTGGATGGTACAATTGGCTGAGTTGGGCCGCAGAATGGAGTATGTCCTCGGCCTGAGATCAGTATAGGCAGATGGACTCAGCTCTGGCATGGGTGAGATGGCTTGGCAAGACCCCGGCTGTATTTGCCTACGGCCTAATGTAAATTTTTTTCAGATTCATGTTTTGGTTAAACTGACTGAGTTGAGCCGCAGAGTGGATGGTACAATTGGCTGAGTTGGGCCGCAGAATGGAGTATGTCCTCGGCCTGAGATCAGTATAGGCAGCTGGACTCAGCTCTGGCATGGGTGAGATGGCTTGGCAAGACCCCGGCTGTATTTGCCTACGGCCTAATGTAAATTTTTTTCAGATTCATGTTTTGGTACAACTGACTGAGTTGAGCCGCAGAGTGGATGGTACAATTGGCTGAGTTGGGCCGCAGAATGGAGTATGTCCTCGGCCTGAGATCAGTATAGGCAGATGGACTCAGCTCTGGCATGGGTGAGGTGGCTTGGCAAGACCCCGGCTGTATTTGCCTACGGCCTAATGTAAATTTTTTTCAGATTCATGTTTTGGTTAAACTGACTGAGTTGAGCCGCAGAGTGGATGGTACAATTGGCTGAGTTGGGCCGCAGAATGGAGTATGTCCTCGGCCTGAGATCAGTATAGGCAGCTGGACTCAGCTCTGGCATGGGTGAGATGGCTTGGCAAGACCCCGGCTGTATTTGCCTACGGCCTAATGTAAATTTTTTTCAGATTCATGTTTTGGTACAACTGACTGAGTTGAGCCGCAGAGTGGATGGTACAATTGGCTGAGTTGGGCCGCAGAATGGAGTATGTCCTCGGCCTGAGATCAGTATAGGCAGATGGACTCAGCTCTGGCATGGGTGAGATGGCTTGGCAAGACCCCGGCTGTATTTGCCTACGGCCTAATGTAAATTTTTTTCAGATTCATGTTTTGGTTAAACTGACTGAGTTGAGCCGCAGAGTGGATGGTACAATTGGCTGAGTTGGGCCGCAGAATGGAGTATGTCCTCGGCCTGAGATCAGTATAGGCAGCTGGACTCAGCTCTGGCATGGGTGAGATGGCTTGGCAAGACCCCGGCTGTATTTGTCTACGGCCTATTGTAAATTTTTTTCAGATTCATGTTTTGGTACAACTGACTGAGTTGAGCCGCAGAGTGGATGGTACAATTGGCTGAGTTGGGCCGCAGAATGGAGTATGTCCTCGGCCTGAGATCAGTATAGGCAGATGGACTCAGCTCTGGCATGGGTGAGATGGCTTGGCAAGACCCCGGCTGTATTTGCCTACGGCCTAATGTAAATTTTTTTCAGATTCATGTTTTGGTTAAACTGACTGAGTTGAGCCGCAGAGTGGATGGTACAATTGGCTGAGTTGGGCCGCAGAATGGAGTATGTCCTCGGCCTGAGATCAGTATAGGCAGCTGGACTCAGCTCTGGCATGGGTGAGATGGCTTGGCAAGACCCCGGCTGTATTTGCCTACGGCCTAATGTAAATTTTTTTCAGATTCATGTTTTGGTACAACTGACTGAGTTGAGCCGCAGAGTGGATGGTACAATTGGCTGAGTTGGGCCGCAGAATGGAGTATGTCCTCGGCCTGAGATCAGTATAGGCAGATGGACTCAGCTCTGGCATGGGTGAGGTGGCTTGGCAAGACCCCGGCTGTATTTGCCTACGGCCTAATGTAAATTTTTTTCAGATTCATGTTTTGGTTAAACTGACTGAGTTGAGCCGCAGAGTGGATGGTACAATTGGCTGAGTTGGGCCGCAGAATGGAGTATGTCCTCGGCCTGAGATCAGTATAGGCAGCTGGACTCAGCTCTGGCATGGGTGAGATGGCTTGGCAAGACCCCGGCTGTATTTGCCTACGGCCTAATGTAAATTTTTTTCAGATTCATGTTTTGGTACAACTGACTGAGTTGAGCCGCAGAGTGGATGGTACAATTGGCTGAGTTGGGCCGCAGAATGGAGTATGTCCTCGGCCTGAGATCAGTATAGGCAGATGGACTCAGCTCTGGCATGGGTGAGATGGCTTGGCAAGACCCCGGCTGTATTTGCCTACGGCCTAATGTAAATTTTTTTCAGATTCATGTTTTGGTTAAACTGACTGAGTTGAGCCGCAGAGTGGATGGTACAATTGGCTGAGTTGGGCCGCAGAATGGAGTATGTCCTCGGCCTGAGATCAGTATAGGCAGATGGACTCAGCTCTGGCATGGGTGAGATGGCTTGGCAAGACCCCGGCTGTATTTGCCTACGGCCTAATGTAAATTTTTTTCAGATTCATGTTTTGGTTAAACTGACTGAGTTGAGCCGCAGAGTGGATGGTACAATTGGCTGAGTTGGGCCGCAGAATGGAGTATGTCCTCGGCCTGAGATCAGTATAGGCAGCTGGACTCAGCTCTGGCATGGGTGAGATGGCTTGGCAAGACCCCGGCTGTATTTGCCTACGGCCTAATGTAAATTTTTTTCAGATTCATGTTTTGGTTAAACTGACTGAGTTGAGCCGCAGAGTGGATGGTACAATTGGCTGAGTTGGGCCGCAGAATGGAGTATGTCCTCGGCCTGAGATCAGTATAGGCAGATGGACTCAGCTCTGGCATGGGTGAGATGGCTTGGCAAGACCCCGGCTGTATTTGCCTACGGCCTAATGTAAATTTTTTTCAGATTCATGTTTTGGTACAACTGACTGAGTTGAGCCGCAGAGTGGATGGTACAATTGGCTGAGTTGAGCCGCAGAATGGAGTATGTCCTCGGCCTGAGATCAGTATAGGCAGCTGGACTCAGCTCTGGCATGGGTGAGATGGCTTGGCAAGACCCCGGCTGTATTTGCCTACGGCCTAATGTAAATTTTTTTCAGATTCATGTTTTGGTACAACTGACTGAGTTGAGCCGCAGAGTGGATGGTACAATTGGCTGAGTTGGGCCGCAGAATGGAGTATGTCCTCGGCCTGAGATCAGTATAGGCAGATGGACTCAGCTCTGGCATGGGTGAGATGGCTTGGCAAGACCCCGGCTGTATTTGCCTACGGCCTAATGTAAATTTTTTTCAGATTCATGTTTTGGTTAAACTGACTGAGTTGAGCCGCAGAGTGGATGGTACAATTGGCTGAGTTGGGCCGCAGAATGGAGTATGTCCTCGGCCTGAGATCAGTATAGGCAGCTGGACTCAGCTCTGGCATGGGTGAGATGGCTTGGCAAGACCCCGGCTGTATTTGCCTACGGCCTAATGTAAATTTTTTTCAGATTCATGTTTTGGTACAACTGACTGAGTTGAGCCGCAGAGTGGATGGTACAATTGGCTGAGTTGGGCCGCAGAATGGAGTATGTCCTCGGCCTGAGATCAGTATAGGCAGATGGACTCAGCTCTGGCATGGGTGAGATGGCTTGGCAAGACCCCGGCTGTATTTGCCTACGGCCTAATGTAAATTTTTTTCAGATTCATGTTTTGGTTAAACTGACTGAGTTGAGCCGCAGAGTGGATGGTACAATTGGCTGAGTTGGGCCGCAGAATGGAGTATGTCCTCGGCCTGAGATCAGTATAGGCAGCTGGACTCAGCTCTGGCATGGGTGAGATGGCTTGGCAAGACCCCGGCTGTATTTGCCTACGGCCTAATGTAAATTTTTTTCAGATTCATGTTTTGGTACAACTGACTGAGTTGAGCCGCAGAGTGGATGGTACAATTGGCTGAGTTGGGCCGCAGAATGGAGTATGTCCTCGGCCTGAGATCAGTATAGGCAGATGAACTCAGCTCTGGCATGGGTGAGATGGCTTGGCAAGACCCCGGCTGTATTTGCCTACGGCCTAATGTAAATTTTTTTCAGATTCATGTTTTGGTTAAACTGACTGAGTTGAGCCGCAGAGTGGATGGTACAATTGGCTGAGTTGGGCCGCAGAATGGAGTATGTCCTCGGCCTGAGATCAGTATAGGCAGATGGACTCAGCTCTGGCATGGGTGAGATGGCTTGGCAAGACCCCGGCTGTATTTGCCTACGGCCTAATGTAAATTTTTTTCAGATTCATGTTTTGGTACAACTGACTGAGTTGAGCCGCAGAGTGGATGGTACAATTGGCTGAGTTGAGCCGCAGAATGGAGTATGTCCTCGGCCTGAGATCAGTATAGGCAGCTGGACTCAGCTCTGGCATGGGTGAGATGGCTTGGCAAGACCCCGGCTGTATTTGCCTACGGCCTAATGTAAATTTTTTTCAGATTCATGTTTTGGTACAACTGACTGAGTTGAGCCGCAGAGTGGATGGTACAATTGGCTGAGTTGGGCCGCAGAATGGAGTATGTCCTCGGCCTGAGATCAGTATAGGCAGATGGACTCAGCTCTGGCATGGGTGAGATGGCTTGGCAAGACCCCGGCTGTATTTGCCTACGGCCTAATGTAAATTTTTTTCAGATTCATGTTTTGGTTAAACTGACTGAGTTGAGCCGCAGAGTGGATGGTACAATTGGCTGAGTTGGGCCGCAGAATGGAGTATGTCCTCGGCCTGAGATCAGTATAGGCAGATGGACTCAGCTCTGGCATGGGTGAGATGGCTTGGCAAGACCCCGGCTGTATTTGCCTACGGCCTAATGTAAAATTTTTTCAGATTCATGTTTTGGTACAACTGACTGAGTTGAGCCGCAGAGTGGATGGTACAATTGGCTGAGTTGGGCCGCAGAATGGAGTATGTCCTCGGCCTGAGATCAGTATAGGCAGATGGACTCAGCTCTGGCATGGGTGAGATGGCTTGGCAAGACCCCGGCTGTATTTTGCCTACGGCCTAATGTAAATTTTTTTCAGATTCATGTTTTGGTTAAACTGACTGAGTTGAGCCGCAGAGTGGATGGTACAATTGGCTGAGTTGGGCCGCAGAATGGAGTATGTCCTCGGCCTGAGATCAGTATAGGCAGCTGGACTCAGCTCTGGCATGGGTGAGATGGCTTGGCAAGACCCCGGCTGTATTTGCCTACGGCCTAATGTAAATTTTTTTCAGATTCATGTTTTGGTACAACTGACTGAGTTGAGCCGCAGAGTGGATGGTACAATTGGCTGAGTTGGGCCGCAGAATGGAGTATGTCCTCGGCCTGAGATCAGTATAGGCAGATGGACTCAGCTCTGGCATGGGTGAGATGGCTTGGCAAGACCCCGGCTGTATTTGCCTACGGCCTAATGTAAATTTTTTTCAGATTCATGTTTTGGTTAAACTGACTGAGTTGAGCCGCAGAGTGGATGGTACAATTGGCTGAGTTGGGCCGCAGAATGGAGTATGTCCTCGGCCTGAGATCAGTATAGGCAGCTGGACTCAGCTCTGGCATGGGTGAGATGGCTTGGCAAGACCCCGGCTGTATTTGCCTACGGCCTAATGTAAATTTTTTTCAGATTCATGTTTGGTACAACTGACTGAGTTGAGCCGCAGAGTGGATGGTACAATTGGCTGAGTTGGGCCGCAGAATGGAGTATGTCCTCGGCCTGAGATCAGTATAGGCAGATGGACTCAGCTCTGGCATGGGTGAGATGGCTTGGCAAGACCCCGGCTGTATTTGCCTACGGCCTAATGTAATTTTTTTTCAGATTCATGTTTTGGTTAAACTGACTGAGTTGAGCCGCAGAGTGGATGGTACAATTGGCTGAGTTGGGCCGCAGAATGGAGTATGTCCTCGGCCTGAGATCAGTATAGGCAGCTGGACTCAGCTCTGGCATGGGTGAGATGGCTTGGCAAGACCCCGGCTGTATTTGCCTACGGCCTAATGTAAATTTTTTTCAGATTCATGTTTTGGTACAACTGACTGAGTTGAGCCGCAGAGTGGATGGTACAATTGGCTGAGTTGGGCCGCAGAATGGAGTATGTCCTCGGCCTGAGATCAGTATAGGCAGATGGACTCAGCTCTGGCATGGGTGAGATGGCTTGGCAAGACCCCGGCTGTATTTGCCTACGGCCTAATGTAAATTTTTTCAGATTCATGTTTTGGTTAAACTGACTGAGTTGAGCCGCAGAGTGGATGGTACAATTGGCTGAGTTGGGCCGCAGAATGGAGTATGTCCTCGGCCTGAGATCAGTATAGGCAGCTGGACTCAGCTCTGGCATGGGTGAGATGGCTTGGCAAGACCCCGGCTGTATTTGCCTACGGCCTAATGTAAATTTTTTTCAGATTCATGTTTTGGTACAACTGACTGAGTTGAGCCGCAGAGTGGATGGTACAATTGGCTGAGTTGAGCCGCAGAATGGAGTATGTCCTCGGCCTGAGATCAGTATAGGCAGCTGGACTCAGCTCTGGCATGGGTGAGATGGCTTGGCAAGACCCCGGCTGTATTTGCCTACGGCCTAATGTAAATTTTTTTCAGATTCATGTTTTGGTACAACTGACTGAGTTGAGCCGCAGAGTGGATGGTACAATTGGCTGAGTTGGGCCGCAGAATGGAGTATGTCCCCGGCCTGAGATCAGTATAGGCAGATGGACTCAGCTCTGGCATGGGTGAGATGGCTTGGCAAGACCCCGGCTGTATTTGCCTACGGCCTAATGTAAATTTTTTTCAGATTCATGTTTTGGTTAAACTGACTGAGTTGAGCCGCAGAGTGGATGGTACAATTGGCTGAGTTGGGCCGCAGAATGGAGTATGTCCTCGGCCTGAGATCAGTATAGGCAGCTGGACTCAGCTCTGGCATGGGTGAGATGGCTTGGCAAGACCCCGGCTGTATTTGCCTACGGCCTAATGTAAATTTTTTTCAGATTCATGTTTTGGTACAACTGACTGAGTTGAGCCGCAGAGTGGATGGTACAATTGGCTGAGTTGGGCCGCAGAATGGAGTATGTCCTCGGCCTGAGATCAGTATAGGCAGCTGGACTCAGCTCTGGCATGGGTGAGATGGCTTGGCAAGACCCCGGCTGTATTTGCCTACGGCCTAATGTAAATTTTTTTCAGATTCATGTTTTGGTACAACTGACTGAGTTGAGCCGCAGAGTGGATGGTACAATTGGCTGAGTTGAGCCGCAGAATGGAGTATGTCCTCGGCCTGAGATCAGTATAGGCAGCTGGACTCAGCTCTGGCATGGGTGAGATGGCTTGGCAAGACCCCGGCTGTATTTGCCTACGGCCTAATGTAAATTTTTTTCAGATTCATGTTTTGGTACAACTGACTGAGTTGAGCCGCAGAGTGGATGGTACAATTGGCTGAGTTGGGCCGCAGAATGGAGTATGTCCTCGGCCTGAGATCAGTATAGGCAGATGGACTCAGCTCTGGCATGGGTGAGATGGCTTGGCAAGACCCCGGCTGTATTTGCCTACGGCCTAATGTAAATTTTTTTCAGATTCATGTTTTGGTTAAACTGACTGAGTTGAGCCGCAGAGTGGATGGTACAATTGGCTGAGTTGGGCCGCAGAATGGAGTATGTCCTCGGCCTGAGATCAGTATAGGCAGCTGGACTCAGCTCTGGCATGGGTGAGATGGCTTGGCAAGACCCCGGCTGTATTTGCCTACGGCCTAATGTAAATTTTTTTCAGATTCATGTTTTGGTACAACTGACTGAGTTGAGCCGCAGAGTGGATGGTACAATTGGCTGAGTTGGGCCGCAGAATGGAGTATGTCCTCGGCCTGAGATCAGTATAGGCAGATGGACTCAGCTCTGGCATGGGTGAGATGGCTTGGCAAGACCCCGGCTGTATTTGCCTACGGCCTAATGTAAATTTTTTTCAGATTCATGTTTTGGTTAAACTGACTGAGTTGAGCCGCAGAGTGGATGGTACAATTGGCTGAGTTGGGCCGCAGAATGGAGTATGTCCTCGGCCTGAGATCAGTATAGGCAGCTGGACTCAGCTCTGGCATGGGTGAGATGGCTTGGCAAGACCCCGGCTGTATTTGCCTACGGCCTAATGTAAATTTTTTTCAGATTCATGTTTTGGTACAACTGACTGAGTTGAGCCGCAGAGTGGATGGTACAATTGGCTGAGTTGGGCCGCAGAATGGAGTATGTCCTCGGCCTGAGATCAGTATAGGCAGATGGACTCAGCTCTGGCATGGGTGAGATGGCTTGGCAAGACCCCGGCTGTATTTGCCTACAGCCTAATGTAAATTTTTTTCAGATTCATGTTTTGGTTAAACTGACTGAGTTGAGCCGCAGAGTGGATGGTACAATTGGCTGAGTTGGGCCGCAGAATGGAGTATGTCCTCGGCCTGAGATCAGTATAGGCAGCTGGACTCAGCTCTGGCATGGGTGAGATGGCTTGGCAAGACCCCGGCTGTATTTGCCTACGGCCTAATGTAAATTTTTTTCAGATTCATGTTTTGGTACAACTGACTGAGTTGAGCCGCAGAGTGGATGGTACAATTGGCTGAGTTGAGCCGCAGAATGGAGTATGTCCTCGGCCTGAGATCAGTATAGGCAGCTGGACTCAGCTCTGGCATGGGTGAGATGGCTTGGCAAGACCCCGGCTGTATTTGCCTACGGCCTAATGTAAATTTTTTTCAGATTCATGTTTTGGTACAACTGACTGAGTTGAGCCGCAGAGTGGATGGTACAATTGGCTGAGTTGGGCCGCAGAATGGAGTATGTCCTCGGCCTGAGATCAGTATAGGCAGATGGACTCAGCTCTGGCATGGGTGAGATGGCTTGGCAAGACCCCGGCTGTATTTGCCTACGGCCTAATGTAAATTTTTTTCAGATTCATGTTTTGGTTAAACTGACTGAGTTGAGCCGCAGAGTGGATGGTACAATTGGCTGAGTTGGGCCGCAGAATGGAGTATGTCCTCGGCCTGAGATCAGTATAGGCAGCTGGACTCAGCTCTGGCATGGGTGAGATGGCTTGGCAAGACCCCGGCTGTATTTGCCTACGGCCTAATGTCAATTTTTTTCAGATTCATGTTTTGGTACAACTGACTGAGTTGAGCCGCAGAGTGGATGGTACAATTGGCTGAGTTGGGCCGCAGAATGGAGTATGTCCTCGGCCTGAGATCAGTATAGGCAGATGGACTCAGCTCTGGCATGGGTGAGATGGCTTGGCAAGACCCCGGCTGTATTTGCCTACGGCCTAATGTAAATTTTTTTCAGATTCATGTTTTGGTTAAACTGACTGAGTTGAGCCGCAGAGTGGATGGTACAATTGGCTGAGTTGGGCCGCAGAATGGAGTATGTCCTCGGCCTGAGATCAGTATAGGCAGCTGGACTCAGCTCTGGCATGGGTGAGATGGCTTGGCAAGACCCCGGCTGTATTTGCCTACGGCCTAATGTAAATTTTTTTCAGATTCATGTTTTGGTACAACTGACTGAGTTGAGCCGCAGAGTGGATGGTACAATTGGCTGAGTTGAGCCGCAGAATGGAGTATGTCCTCGGCCTGAGATCAGTATAGGCAGCTGGACTCAGCTCTGGCATGGGTGAGATGGCTTGGCAAGACCCCGGCTGTATTTGCCTACGGCCTAATGTAAATTTTTTTCAGATTCATGTTTTGGTACAACTGACTGAGTTGAGCCGCAGAGTGGATGGTACAATTGGCTGAGTTGGGCCGCAGAATGGAGTATGTCCTCGGCCTGAGATCAGTATAGGCAGATGGACTCAGCTCTGGCATGGGTGAGATGGCTTGGCAAGACCCCGGCTGTATTTGCCTACGGCCTAATGTAAATTTTTTTCAGATTCATGTTTTGGTTAAACTGACTGAGTTGAGCCGCAGAGTGGATGGTACAATTGGCTGAGTTGGGCCGCAGAATGGAGTATGTCCTCGGCCTGAGATCAGTATAGGCAGCTGGACTCAGCTCTGGCATGGGTGAGATGGCTTGGCAAGACCCCGGCTGTATTTGCCTACGGCCTAATGTAAATTTTTTTCAGATTCATGTTTTGGTACAACTGACTGAGTTGAGCCGCAGAGTGGATGGTACAATTGGCTGAGTTGGGCCGCAGAATGGAGTATGTCCTCGGCCTGAGATCAGTATAGGCAGATGGACTCAGCTCTGGCATGGGTGAGATGGCTTGGCAAGACCCCGGCTGTATTTGCCTACGGCCTAATGTAAATTTTTTTCAGATTCATGTTTTGGTTAAACTGACTGAGTTGAGCCGCAGAGTGGATGGTACAATTGGCTGAGTTGGGCCGCAGAATGGAGTATGTCCTCGGCCTGAGATCAGTATAGGCAGATGGACTCAGCTCTGGCATGGGTGAGATGGCTTGGCAAGACCCCGGCTGTATTTGCCTACGGCCTAATGTAAATTTTTTTCAGATTCATGTTTTGGTACAACTGACTGAGTTGAGCCGCAGAGTGGATGGTACAATTGGCTGAGTTGAGCCGCAGAATGGAGTATGTCCTCGGCCTGAGATCAGTATAGGCAGCTGGACTCAGCTCTGGCATGGGTGAGATGGCTTGGCAAGACCCCGGCTGTATTTGCCTACGGCCTAATGTAAATTTTTTTCAGATTCATGTTTTGGTACAACTGACTGAGTTGAGCCGCAGAGTGGATGGTACAATTGGCTGAGTTGGGCCGCAGAATGGAGTATGTCCTCGGCCTGAGATCAGTATAGGCAGATGGACTCAGCTCTGGCATGGGTGAGATGGCTTGGCAAGACCCCGGCTGTATTTGCCTACGGCCTAATGTAAATTTTTTTCAGATTCATGTTTTGGTTAAACTGACTGAGTTGAGCCGCAGAGTGGATGGTACAATTGGCTGAGTTGGGCCGCAGAATGGAGTATGTCCTCGGCCTGAGATCAGTATAGGCAGATGGACTCAGCTCTGGCATGGGTGAGATGGCTTGGCAAGACCCCGGCTGTATTTGCCTACGGCCTAATGTAAATTTTTTTCAGATTCATGTTTTGGTACAACTGACTGAGTTGAGCCGCAGAGTGGATGGTACAATTGGCTGAGTTGGGCCGCAGAATGGAGTATGTCCTCGGCCTGAGATCAGTATAGGCAGATGGACTCAGCTCTGGCATGGGTGAGATGGCTTGGCAAGACCCCGGCTGTATTTGCCTACGGCCTAATGTAAATTTTTTTCAGATTCATGTTTTGGTTAAACTGACTGAGTTGAGCCGCAGAGTGGATGGTACAATTGGCTGAGTTGGGCCGCAGAATGGAGTATGTCCTCGGCCTGAGATCAGTATAGGCAGCTGGACTCAGCTCTGGCATGGGTGAGATGGCTTGGCAAGACCCCGGCTGTATTTGCCTACGGCCTAATGTAAATTTTTTTCAGATTCATGTTTTGGTACAACTGACTGAGTTGAGCCGCAGAGTGGATGGTACAATTGGCTGAGTTGGGCCGCAGAATGGAGTATGTCCTCGGCCTGAGATCAGTATAGGCAGATGGACTTAGCTCTGGCATGGGTGAGATGGCTTGGCAAGACCCCGGCTGTATTTGCCTACGGCCTAATGTAAATTTTTTTCAGATTCATGTTTTGGTTAAACTGACTGAGTTGAGCCGCAGAGTGGATGGTACAATTGGCTGAGTTGGGCCGCAGAATGGAGTATGTCCTCGGCCTGAGATCAGTATAGGCAGCTGGACTCAGCTCTGGCATGGGTGAGATGGCTTGGCAAGACCCCGGCTGTATTTGCCTACGGCCTAATGTAAATTTTTTTCAGATTCATGTTTTGGTACAACTGACTGAGTTGAGCCGCAGAGTGGATGGTACAATTGGCTGAGTTGGGCCGCAGAATGGAGTATGTCCTCGGCCTGAGATCAGTATAGGCAGATGGACTCAGCTCTGGCATGGGTGAGATGGCTTGGCAAGACCCCGGCTGTATTTGCCTACGGCCTAATGTAAATTTTTTTCAGATTCATGTTTTGGTACAACTGACTGAGTTGAGCCGCAGAGTGGATGGTACAATTGGCTGAGTTGGGCCGCAGAATGGAGTATGTCCTCGGCCTGAGATCAGTATAGGCAGATGGACTCAGCTCTGGCATGGGTGAGATGGCTTGGCAAGACCCCGGCTGTATTTGCCTACGGCATAATGTAAATTTTTTTCAGATTCATGTTTTGGTTAAACTGACTGAGTTGAGCCGCAGAGTGGATGGTACAATTGGCTGAGTTGGGCCGCAGAATGGAGTATGTCCTCGGCCTGAGATCAGTATAGGCAGCTGGACTCAGCTCTGGCATGGGTGAGATGGCTTGGCAAGACCCCGGCTGTATTTGCCTACGGCCTAATGTAAATTTTTTTCAGATTCATGTTTTGGTACAACTGACTGAGTTGAGCCGCAGAGTGGATGGTACAATTGGCTGAGTTGGGCCGCAGAATGGAGTATGTCCTCGGCCTGAGATCAGTATAGGCAGATGGACTCAGCTCTGGCATGGGTGAGATGGCTTGGCAAGACCCCGGCTGTATTTGCCTACGGCCTAATGTAAATTTTTTTCAGATTCATGTTTTGGTACAACTGACTGAGTTGAGCCGCAGAGTGGATGGTACAATTGGCTGAGTTGGGCCGCAGAATGGAGTATGTCCTCGGCCTGAGATCAGTATAGGCAGCTGGACTCAGCTCTGGCATGGGTGAGATGGCTTGGCAAGACCCCGGCTGTATTTGCCTACGGCCTAATGTAAATTTTTTTCAGATTCATGTTTTGGTACAACTGACTGAGTTGAGCCGCAGAGTGGATGGTACAATTGGCTGAGTTGGGCCGCAGAATGGAGTATGTCCTCGGCCTGAGATCAGTATAGGCAGATGGACTCAGCTCTGGCATGGGTGAGATGGCTTGGCAAGACCCCGGCTGTATTTGCCTACGGCCTAATGTAAATTTTTTTCAGATTCATGTTTTGGTTAAACTGACTGAGTTGAGCCGCAGAGTGGATGGTACAATTGGCTGAGTTGGGCCGCAGAATGGAGTATGTCCTCGGCCTGAGATCAGTATAGGCAGCTGGACTCAGCTCTGGCATGGGTGAGATGGCTTGGCAAGACCCCGGCTGTATTTGCCTACGGCCTAATGTAAATTTTTTTCAGATTCATGTTTTGGTACAACTGACTGAGTTGAGCCGCAGAGTGGATGGTACAATTGGCTGAGTTGGGCCGCAGAATGGAGTATGTCCTCGGCCTGAGATCAGTATAGGCAGATGGACTCAGCTCTGGCATGGGTGAGATGGCTTGGCAAGACCCCGGCTGTATTTGCCTACGGCCTAATGTAAATTTTTTTCAGATTCATGTTTTGGTTAAACTGACTGAGTTGAGCCGCAGAGTGGATGGTACAATTGGCTGAGTTGGGCCGCAGAATGGAGTATGTCCTCGGCCTGAGATCAGTATAGGCAGATGGACTCAGCTCTGGCATGGGTGAGATGGCTTGGCAAGACCCCGGCTGTATTTGCCTACGGCCTATTGTAAATTTTTTTCAGATTCATGTTTTGGTACAACTGACTGAGTTGAGCCGCAGAGTGGATGGTACAATTGGCTGAGTTGAGCCGCAGAATGGAGTATGTCCTCGGCCTGAGATCAGTATAGGCAGCTGGACTCAGCTCTGGCATGGGTGAGATGGCTTGGCAAGACCCCGGCTGTATTTGCCTACGGCCTAATGTAAATTTTTTTCAGATTCATGTTTTGGTACAACTGACTGAGTTGAGCCGCAGAGTGGATGGTACAATTGGCTGAGTTGGGCCGCAGAATGGAGTATGTCCTCGGCCTGAGATCAGTATAGGCAGATGGACTCAGCTCTGGCATGGGTGAGATGGCTTGGCAAGACCCCGGCTGTATTTGCCTACGGCCTAATGTAAATTTTTTTCAGATTCATGTTTTGGTTAAACTGACTGAGTTGAGCCGCAGAGTGGATGGTACAATTGGCTGAGTTGGGCCGCAGAATGGAGTATGTCCTCGGCCTGAGATCAGTATAGGCAGCTGGACTCAGCTCTGGCATGGGTGAGATGGCTTGGCAAGACCCCGGCTGTATTTGCCTACGGCCTAATGTAAATTTTTTTCAGATTCATGTTTTGGTACAACTGACTGAGTTGAGCCGCAGAGTGGATGGTACAATTGGCTGAGTTGGGCCGCAGAATGGAGTATGTCCTCGGCCTGAGATCAGTATAGGCAGATGGACTCAGCTCTGGCATGGGTGAGATGGCTTGGCAAGACCCCGGCTGTATTTGCCTACGGCCTAATGTAAATTTTTTTCAGATTCATGTTTTGGTACAACTGACTGAGTTGAGCCGCAGAGTGGATGGTACAATTGGCTGAGTTGGGCCGCAGAATGGAGTATGTCCTCGGCCTGAGATCAGTATAGGCAGCTGGACTCAGCTCTGGCATGGGTGAGATGGCTTGGCAAGACCCCGGCTGTATTTGCCTACGGCCTAATGTAAATTTTTTTCAGATTCATGTTTTGGTACAACTGACTGAGTTGAGCCGCAGAGTGGATGGTACAATTGGCTGAGTTGGGCCGCAGAATGGAGTATGTCCTCGGCCTGAGATCAGTATAGGCAGATGGACTCAGCTCTGGCATGGGTGAGATGGCTTGGCAAGACCCCGGCTGTATTTGCCTACGGCCTAATGTAAATTTTTTTCAGATTCATGTTTTGGTACAACTGACTGAGTTGAGCCGCAGAGTGGATGGTACAATTGGCTGAGTTGGGCCGCAGAATGGAGTATGTCCTCGGCCTGAGATCAGTATAGGCAGATGGACTCAGCTCTGGCATGGGTGAGATGGCTTGGCAAGACCCCGGCTGTATTTGCCTACGGCCTAATGTAAATTTTTTTCAGATTCATGTTTTGGTTAAACTGACTGAGTTGAGCCGCAGAGTGGATGGTACAATTGGCTGAGTTGGGCCGCAGAATGGAGTATGTCCTCGGCCTGAGATCAGTATAGGCAGCTGGACTCAGCTCTGGCATGGGTGAGATGGCTTGGCAAGACCCCGGCTGTATTTGCCTACGGCCTAATGTAAATTTTTTTCAGATTCATGTTTTGGTACAACTGACTGAGTTGAGCCGCAGAGTGGATGGTACAATTGGCTGAGTTGAGCCGCAGAATGGAGTATGTCCTCGGCCTGAGATCAGTATAGGCAGCTGGACTCAGCTCTGGCATGGGTGAGATGGCTTGGCAAGACCCCGGCTGTATTTGCCTACGGCCTAATGTAAATTTTTTTCAGATTCATGTTTTGGTACAACTGACTGAGTTGAGCCGCAGAGTGGATGGTACAATTGGCTGAGTTGGGCCGCAGAATGGAGTATGTCCTCGGCCTGAGATCAGTATAGGCAGATGGACTCAGCACTGGCATGGGTGAGATGGCTTGGCAAGACCCCGGCTGTATTTGCCTACGGCCTAATGTAAATTTTTTTCAGATTCATGTTTTGGTACAACTGACTGAGTTGAGCCGCAGAGTGGATGGTACAATTGGCTGAGTTGGGCCGCAGAATGGAGTATGTCCTCGGCCTGAGATCAGTATAGGCAGATGGACTCAGCTCTGGCATGGGTGAGATGGCTTGGCAAGACCCCGGCTGTATTTGCCTACGGCCTAATGTAAATTTTTTTCAGATTCATGTTTTGGTACAACTGACTGAGTTGAGCCGCAGAGTGGATGGTACAATTGGCTGAGTTGGGCCGCAGAATGGAGTATGTCCTCGGCCTGAGATCAGTATAGGCAGCTGGACTCAGCTCTGGCATGGGTGAGATGGCTTGGCAAGACCCCGGCTGTATTTGCCTACGGCCTAATGTAAATTTTTTTCAGATTCATGTTTTGGTACAACTGACTGAGTTGAGCCGCAGAGTGGATGGTACAATTGGCTGAGTTGGGCCGCAGAATGGAGTATGTCCTCGGCCTGAGATCAGTATAGGCAGATGGACTCAGCTCTGGCATGGGTGAGATGGCTTGGCAAGACCCCGGCTGTATTTGCCTACGGCCTAATGTAAATTTTTTTCAGATTCATGTTTTGGTTAAACTGACTGAGTTGAGCCGCAGAGTGGATGGTACAATTGGCTGAGTTGGGCCGCAGAATGGAGTATGTCCTCGGCCTGAGATCAGTATAGGCAGCTGGACTCAGCTCTGGCATGGGTGAGATGGCTTGGCAAGACCCCGGCTGTATTTGCCTACGGCCTAATGTAAATTTTTTTCAGATTCATGTTTTGGTACAACTGACTGAGTTGAGCCGCAGAGTGGATGGTACAATTGGCTGAGTTGGGCCGCAGAATGGAGTATGTCCTCGGCCTGAGATCAGTATAGGCAGATGGACTCAGCTCTGGCATGGGTGAGATGGCTTGGCAAGACCCCGGCTGTATTTGCCTACGGCCTAATGTAAATTTTTTTCAGATTCATGTTTTGGTTAAACTGACTGAGTTGAGCCGCAGAGTGGATGGTACAATTGGCTGAGTTGGGCCGCAGAATGGAGTATGTCCTCGGCCTGAGATCAGTATAGGCAGCTGGACTCAGCTCTGGCATGGGTGAGATGGCTTGGCAAGACCCCGGCTGTATTTGCCTACGGCCTAATGTAAAATTTTTTCAGATTCATGTTTTGGTACAACTGACTGAGTTGAGCCGCAGAGTGGATGGTACAATTGGCTGAGTTGAGCCGCAGAATGGAGTATGTCCTCGGCCTGAGATCAGTATAGGCAGCTGGACTCAGCTCTGGCATGGGTGAGATGGCTTGGCAAGACCCCGGCTGTATTTGCCTACGGCCTAATGTAAATTTTTTTCAGATTCATGTTTTGGTACAACTGACTGAGTTGAGCCGCAGAGTGGATGGTACAATTGGCTGAGTTGGGCCGCAGAATGGAGTATGTCCTCGGCCTGAGATCAGTATAGGCAGATGGACTCAGCTCTGGCATGGGTGAGATGGCTTGGCAAGACCCCGGCTGTATTTGCCTACGGCCTAATGTAAATTTTTTTCAGATTCATGTTTTGGTTAAACTGACTGAGTTGAGCCGCAGAGTGGATGGTACAATTGGCTGAGTTGGGCCGCAGAATGGAGTATGTCCTCGGCCTGAGATCAGTATAGGCAGCTGGACTCAGCTCTGGCATGGGTGAGATGGCTTGGCAAGACCCCGGCTGTATTTGCCTACGGCCTAATGTAAATTTTTTTCAGATTCATGTTTTGGTTAAAGTGACTGAGTTGAGCCGCAGAGTGGATGGTACAATTGGCTGAGTTGGGCCGCAGAATGGAGTATGTCCTCGGCCTGAGATCAGTATAGGCAGCTGGACTCAGCTCTGGCATGGGTGAGATGGCTTGGCAAGACCCCGGCTGTATTTGCCTACGGCCTAATGTAAATTTTTTTCAGATTCATGTTTTGGTACAACTGACTGAGTTGAGCCGCAGAGTGGATGGTACAATTGGCTGAGTTGAGCCGCAGAATGGAGTATGTCCTCGGCCTGAGATCAGTATAGGCAGCTGGACTCAGCTCTGGCATGGGTGAGATGGCTTGGCAAGACCCCGGCTGTATTTGCCTACGGCCTAATGTAAATTTTTTTCAGATTCATGTTTTGGTACAACTGACTGAGTTGAGCCGCAGAGTGGATGGTACAATTGGCTGAGTTGGGCCGCAGAATGGAGTATGTCCTCGGCCTGAGATCAGTATAGGCAGATGGACTCAGCTCTGGCATGGGTGAGATGGCTTGGCAAGACCCCGGCTGTATTTGCCTACGGCCTAATGTAAAATTTTTTCAGATTCATGTTTTGGTTAAACTGACTGAGTTGAGCCGCAGAGTGGATGGTACAATTGGCTGAGTTGGGCCGCAGAATGGAGTATGTCCTCGGCCTGAGATCAGTATAGGCAGCTGGACTCAGCTCTGGCATGGGTGAGATGGCTTGGCAAGACCCCGGCTGTATTTGCCTACGGCCTAATGTAAATTTTTTTCAGATTCATGTTTTGGTACAACTGACTGAGTTGAGCCGCAGAGTGGATGGTACAATTGGCTGAGTTGGGCCGCAGAATGGAGTATGTCCTCGGCCTGAGATCAGTATAGGCAGATGGACTCAGCTCTGGCATGGGTGAGATGGCTTGGCAAGACCCCGGCTGTATTTGCCTACGGCCTAATGTAAATTTTTTTCAGATTCATGTTTTGGTTAAACTGACTGAGTTGAGCCGCAGAGTGGATGGTACAATTGGCTGAGTTGGGCCGCAGAATGGAGTATGTCCTCGGCCTGAGATCAGTATAGGCAGCTGGACTCAGCTCTGGCATGGGTGAGATGGCTTGGCAAGACCCCGGCTGTATTTGCCTACGGCCTAATGTAAAATTTTTTCAGATTCATGTTTTGGTACAACTGACTGAGTTGAGCCGCAGAGTGGATGGTACAATTGGCTGAGTTGAGCCGCAGAATGGAGTATGTCCTCGGCCTGAGATCAGTATAGGCAGCTGGACTCAGCTCTGGCATGGGTGAGATGGCTTGGCAAGACCCCGGCTGTATTTGCCTACGGCCTAATGTAAATTTTTTTCAGATTCATGTTTTGGTACAACTGACTGAGTTGAGCCGCAGAGTGGATGGTACAATTGGCTGAGTTGGGCCGCAGAATGGAGTATGTCCTCGGCCTGAGATCAGTATAGGCAGATGGACTCAGCTCTGGCATGGGTGAGATGGCTTGGCAAGACCCCGGCTGTATTTGCCTACGGCCTAATGTAAATTTTTTTCAGATTCATGTTTTGGTTAAACTGACTGAGTTGAGCCGCAGAGTGGATGGTACAATTGGCTGAGTTGGGCCGCAGAATGGAGTATGTCCTCGGCCTGAGATCAGTATAGGCAGCTGGACTCAGCTCTGGCATAGGTGAGATGGCTTGGCAAGACCCCGGCTGTATTTGCCTACGGCCTAATGTAAATTTTTTTCAGATTCATGTTTTGGTTAAAGTGACTGAGTTGAGCCGCAGAGTGGATGGTACAATTGGCTGAGTTGGGCCGCAGAATGGAGTATGTCCTCGGCCTGAGATCAGTATAGGCAGCTGGACTCAGCTCTGGCATGGGTGAGATGGCTTGGCAAGACCCCGGCTGTATTTGCCTACGGCCTAATGTAAATTTTTTTCAGATTAATGTTTTGGTACAACTGACTGAGTTGAGCCGCAGAGTGGATGGTACAATTGGCTGAGTTGAGCCGCAGAATGGAGTATGTCCTCGGCCTGAGATCAGTATAGGCAGCTGGACTCAGCTCTGGCATGGGTGAGATGGCTTGGCAAGACCCCGGCTGTATTTGCCTACGGCCTAATGTAAATTTTTTTCAGATTCATGTTTTGGTACAACTGACTGAGTTGAGCCGCAGAGTGGATGGTACAATTGGCTGAGTTGGGCCGCAGAATGGAGTATGTCCTCGGCCTGAGATCAGTATAGGCAGATGGACTCAGCTCTGGCATGGGTGAGATGGCTTGGCAAGACCCCGGCTGTATTTGCCTACGGCCTAATGTAAATTTTTTTCAGATTCATGTTTTGGTTAAACTGACTGAGTTGAGCCGCAGAGTGGATGGTACAATTGGCTGAGTTGGGCCGCAGAATGGAGTATGTCCTCGGCCTGAGATCAGTATAGGCAGCTGGACTCAGCTCTGGCATGGGTGAGATGGCTTGGCAAGATGGCTTGGCTGAGTTGGGCCGCAGAATGGAGTATGTCCTCGGCCTGAGATCAGTATAGGCAGATGGACTCAGCTCTGGCATGGGTGAGATGGCTTGGCAAGACCCCGGCTGTATTTGCCTACGGCCTAATGTAAATTTTTTTCAGATTCATGTTTTGGTACAACTGACTGAGTTGAGCCGCAGAGTGGATGGTACAATTGGCTGAGTTGAGCCGCAGAATGGAGTATGTCCTCGGCCTGAGATCAGTATAGGCAGCTGGACTCAGCTCTGGCATGGGTGAGATGGCTTGGCAAGACCCCGGCTGTATTTGCCTACGGCCTAATGTAAATTTTTTTCAGATTCATGTTTTGGTACAACTGACTGAGTTGAGCCGCAGAGTGGATGGTACAATTGGCTGAGTTGGGCCGCAGAATGGAGTATGTCCTCGGCCTGAGATCAGTATAGGCAGATGGACTCAGCTCTGGCATGGGTGAGATGGCTTGGCAAGACCCCGGCTGTATTTGCCTACGGCCTAATGTAAATTTTTTTCAGATTCATGTTTTGGTTAAACTGACTGAGTTGAGCCGCAGAGTGGATGGTACAATTGGCTGAGTTGGGCCGCAGAATGGAGTATGTCCTCGGCCTGAGATCAGTATAAGCAGATGGACTCAGCTCTGGCATGGGTGAGATGGCTTGGCAAGACCCCGGCTGTATTTGCCTACGGCCTAATGTAAATTTTTTTCAGATTCATGTTTTGGTACAACTGACTGAGTTGAGCCGCAGAGTGGATGGTACAATTGGCTGAGTTGAGCCGCAGAATGGAGTATGTCCTCGGCCTGAGATCAGTATAGGCAGCTGGACTCAGCTCTGGCATGGGTGAGATGGCTTGGCAAGACCCCGGCTGTATTTGCCTACGGCCTAATGTAAATTTTTTTCAGATTCATGTTTTGGTACAACTGACTGAGTTGAGCCGCAGAGTGGATGGTACAATTGGCTGAGTTGGGCCGCAGAATGGAGTATGTCCTCGGCCTGAGATCAGTATAGGCAGATGGACTCAGCTCTGGCATGGGTGAGATGGCTTGGCAAGACCCCGGCTGTATTTGCCTACGGCCTAATGTAAATTTTTTTCAGATTCATGTTTTGGTTAAACTGACTGAGTTGAGCCGCAGAGTGGATGGTACAATTGGCTGAGTTGGGCCGCAGAATGGAGTATGTCCTCGGCCTGAGATCAGTATAGGCAGATGGACTCAGCTCTGGCATGGGTGAGATGGCTTGGCAAGACCCCGGCTGTATTTGCCTACGGCCTAATGTAAATTTTTTTCAGATTCATGTTTTGGTACAACTGACTGAGTTGAGCCGCAGAGTGGATGGTACAATTGGCTGAGTTGGGCCGCAGAATGGAGTATGTCCTCGGCCTGAGATCAGTATAGGCAGATGGACTCAGCTCTGGCATGGGTGAGATGGCTTGGCAAGACCCCGGCTGTATTTGCCTACGGCCTAATGTAAATTTTTTTCAGATTCATGTTTTGGTTAAACTGACTGAGTTGAGCCGCAGAGTGGATGGTACAATTGGCTGAGTTGGGCCGCAGAATGGAGTATGTCCTCGGCCTGAGATCAGTATAGGCAGCTGGACTCAGCTCTGGCATGGGTGAGATGGCTTGGCAAGACCCCGGCTGTATTTGCCTACGGCCTAATGTAAATTTTTTTCAGATTCATGTTTTGGTACAACTGACTGAGTTGAACCGCAGAGTGGATGGTACAATTGGCTGAGTTGGGCCGCAGAATGGAGTATGTCCTCGGCCTGAGATCAGTATAGGCAGATGGACTCAGCTCTGGCATGGGTGAGATGGCTTGGCAAGACCCCGGCTGTATTTGCCTACGGCCTAATGTAAATTTTTTTCAGATTCATGTTTTGGTTAAACTGACTGAGTTGAGCCGCAGAGTGGATGGTACAATTGGCTGAGTTGGGCCGCAGAATGGAGTATGTCCTCGGCCTGAGATCAGTATAGGCAGCTGGACTCAGCTCTGGCATGGGTGAGATGGCTTGGCAAGACCCCGGCTGTATTTGCCTACGGCCTAATGTAAATTTTTTTCAGATTCATGTTTTGGTACAACTGACTGAGTTGAGCCGCAGAGTGGATGGTACAATTGGCTGAGTTGAGCCGCAGAATGGAGTATGTCCTCGGCCTGAGATCAGTATAGGCAGCTGGACTCAGCTCTGGCATGGGTGAGATGGCTTGGCAAGACCCCGGCTGTATTTGCCTACGGCCTAATGTAAATTTTTTTCAGATTCATGTTTTGGTACAACTGACTGAGTTGAGCCGCAGAGTGGATGGTACAATTGGCTGAGTTGGGCCGCAGAATGGAGTATGTCCTCGGCCTGAGATCAGTATAGGCAGATGGACTCAGCTCTGGCATGGGTGAGATGGCTTGGCAAGACCCCGGCTGTATTTGCCTACGGCATAATGTAAATTTTTTTCAGATTCATGTTTTGGTTAAACTGACTGAGTTGAGCCGCAGAGTGGATGGTACAATTGGCTGAGTTGGGCCGCAGAATGGAGTATGTCCTCGGCCTGAGATCAGTATAGGCAGCTGGACTCAGCTCTGGCATGGGTGAGATGGCTTGGCAAGACCCCGGCTGTATTTGCCTACGGCCTAATGTAAATTTTTTTCAGATTCATGTTTTGGTACAACTGACTGAGTTGAGCCGCAGAGTGGATGGTACAATTGGCTGAGTTGGGCCGCAGAATGGAGTATGTCCTCGGCCTGAGATCAGTATAGGCAGATGGACTCAGCTCTGGCATGGGTGAGATGGCTTGGCAAGACCCCGGCTGTATTTGCCTACGGCCTAATGTAAATTTTTTTCAGATTCATGTTTTGGTTAAACTGACTGAGTTGAGCCGCAGAGTGGATGGTACAATTGGCTGAGTTGGGCCGCAGAATGGAGTATGTCCTCGGCCTGAGATCAGTATAGGCAGCTGGACTCAGCTCTGGCATGGGTGAGATGGCTTGGCAAGACCCCGGCTGTATTTGCCTACGGCCTAATGTAAATTTTTTTCAGATTCATGTTTTGGTACAACTGACTGAGTTGAGCCGCAGAGTGGATGGTACAATTGGCTGAGTTGAGCCGCAGAATGGAGTATGTCCTCGGCCTGAGATCAGTATAGGCAGCTGGACTCAGCTCTGGCATGGGTGAGATGGCTTAGCAAGACCCCGGCTGTATTTGCCTACGGCCTAATGTAAATTTTTTTCAGATTCATGTTTTGGTACAACTGACTGAGTTGAGCCGCAGAGTGGATGGTACAATTGGCTGAGTTGGGCCGCAGAATGGAGTATGTCCTCGGCCTGAGATCAGTATAGGCAGATGGACTCAGCTCTGGCATGGGTGAGATGGCTTGGCAAGACCCCGGCTGTATTTGCCTACGGCCTAATGTAAATTTTTTTCAGATTCATGTTTTGGTTAAACTGACTGAGTTGAGCCGCAGAGTGGATGGTACAATTGGCTGAGTTGGGCCGCAGAATGGAGTATGTCCTCGGCCTGAGATCAGTATAGGCAGCTGGACTCAGCTCTGGCATGGGTGAGATGGCTTGGCAAGACCCCGGCTGTATTTGCCTACGGCCTAATGTAAATTTTTTTCAGATTCATGTTTTGGTACAACTGACTGAGTTGAGCCGCAGAGTGGATGGTACAATTGGCTGAGTTGGGCCGCAGAATGGAGTATGTCCTCGGCCTGAGATCAGTATAGGCAGCTGGACTCAGCTCTGGCATGGGTGAGATGGCTTGGCAAGACCCCGGCTGTATTTGCCTACGGCCTAATGTAATTTTTTTTCAGATTCATGTTTTGGTACAACTGACTGAGTTGAGCCGCAGAGTGGATGGTACAATTGGCTGAGTTGGGCCGCAGAATGGAGTATGTCCTCGGCCTGAGATCAGTATAGGCAGATGGACTCAGCTCTGGCATGGGTGAGATGGCTTGGCAAGACCCCGGCTGTATTTGCCTACGGCCTAATGTAAATTTTTTCAGATTCATGTTTTGGTTAAACTGACTGAGTTGAGCCGCAGAGTGGATGGTACAATTGGCTGAGTTGGGCCGCAGAATGGAGTATGTCCTCGGCCTGAGATCAGTATAGGCAGCTGGACTCAGCTCTGGCATGGGTGAGATGGCTTGGCAAGACCCCGGCTGTATTTGCCTACGGCCAAATGTAAATTTTTTTCAGATTCATGTTTTGGTACAACTGACTGAGTTGAGCCACAGAGTGGATGGTACAATTGGCTGAGTTGGGCCGCAGAATGGAGTATGTCCTCGGCCTGAGATCAGTATAGGCAGATGGACTCAGCTCTGGCATGGGTGAGATGGCTTGGCAAGACCCCGGCTGTATTTGCCTACGGCCTAATGTAAATTTTTTTCAGATTCATGTTTTGGTTAAACTGACTGAGTTGAGCCGCAGAGTGGATGGTACAATTGGCTGAGTTGGGCCGCAGAATGGAGTATGTCCTCGGCCTGAGATCAGTATAGGCAGCTGGACTCAGCTCTGGCATGGGTGAGATGGCTTGGCAAGACCCCGGCTGTATTTGCCTACGGCCTAATGTAAATTTTTTTCAGATTCATGTTTTGGTACAACTGACTGAGTTGAGCCGCAGAGTGGATGGTACAATTGGCTGAGTTGAGCCGCAGAATGGAGTATGTCCTCGGCCTGAGATCAGTATAGGCAGCTGGACTCAGCTCTGGCATGGGTGAGATGGCTTGGCAAGACCCCGGCTGTATTTGCCTACGGCCTAATGTAATTTTTTTTCAGATTCATGTTTTGGTACAACTGACTGAGTTGAGCCGCAGAGTGGATGGTACAATTGGCTGAGTTGGGCCGCAGAATGGAGTATGTCCTCGGCCTGAGATCAGTATAGGCAGCTGGACTCAGCTCTGGCATGGGTGAGATGGCTTGGCAAGACCCCGGCTGTATTTGCCTACGGCATAATGTAAATTTTTTTCAGATTCATGTTTTGGTTAAACTGACTGAGTTGAGCCGCAGAGTGGATGGTACAATTGGCTGAGTTGGGCCGCAGAATGGAGTATGTCCTCGGCCTGAGATCAGTATAGGCAGCTGGACTCAGCTCTGGCATGGGTGAGATGGCTTGGCAAGACCCCGGCTATATTTGCCTACGGCCTAATGTAAATTTTTTTCAGATTCATGTTTTGGTACAACTGACTGAGTTGAGCCGCAGAGTGGATGGTACAATTGGCTGAGTTGGGCCGCAGAATGGAGTATGTCCTCGGCCTGAGATCAGTATAGGCAGATGGACTCAGCTCTGGCATGGGTGAGATGGCTTGGCAAGACCCCGGCTGTATTTGCCTACGGCCTAATGTAAATTTTTTTCAGATTCATGTTTTGGTTAAACTGACTGAGTTGAGCCGCAGAGTGGATGGTACAATTGGCTGAGTTGGGCCGCAGAATGGAGTATGTCCTCGGCCTGAGACCAGTATAGGCAGCTGGACTCAGCTCTGGCATGGGTGAGATGGCTTGGCAAGACCCCGGCTGTATTTGCCTACGGCCTAATGTAAATTTTTTTCAGATTCATGTTTTGGTACAACTGACTGAGTTGAGCCGCAGAGTGGATGGTACAATTGGCTGAGTTGAGCCGCAGAATGGAGTATGTCCTCGGCCTGAGATCAGTATAGGCAGCTGGACTCAGCTCTGGCATGGGTGAGATGGCTTGGCAAGACCCCGGCTGTATTTGCCTACGGCCTAATGTAAATTTTTTCAGATTCATGTTTTGGTACAACTGACTGAGTTGAGCCGCAGAGTGGATGGTACAATTGGCTGAGTTGGGCCGCAGAATGGAGTATGTCCTCGGCCTGAGATCAGTATAGGCAGATGGACTCAGCTCTGGCATGGGTGAGATGGCTTGGCAAGACCCGGCTGTATTTGCCTACGGCCTAATGTAAATTTTTTTCAGATTCATGTTTTGGTTAAACTGACTGAGTTGAGCCGCAGAGTGGATGGTACAATTGGCTGAGTTGGGCCGCAGAATGGAGTATGTCCTCGGCCTGAGATCAGTATAGGCAGCTGGACTCAGCTCTGGCATGGGTGAGATGGCTTGGCAAGACCCCGGCTGTATTTGCCTACGGCCTAATGTAAATTTTTTTCAGATTCATGTTTTGGTACAACTGACTGAGTTGAGCCGCAGAGTGGATGGTACAATTGGCTGAGTTGGGCCGCAGAATGGAGTATGTCCTCGGCCTGAGATCAGTATAGGCAGCTGGACTCAGCTCTGGCATGGGTGAGATGGCTTGGCGAGACCCCGGCTGTATTTGCCTACGGCCTAATGTAAATTTTTTTCAGATTCATGTTTTGGTACAACTGACTGAGTTGAGCCGCAGAGTGGATGGTACAATTGGCTGAGTTGGGCCGCAGAATGGAGTATGTCCTCGGCCTGAGATCAGTATAGGCAGATGGACTCAGCTCTGGCATGGGTGAGATGGCTTGGCAAGACCCCGGCTGTATTTGCCTACGGCCTAATGTAAATTTTTTTCAGATTCATGTTTTGGTTAAACTGACTGAGTTGAGCCGCAGAGTGGATGGTACAATTGGCTGAGTTGGGCCGCAGAATGGAGTATGTCCTCGGCCTGAGATCAGTATAGGCAGATGGACTCAGCTCTGGCATGGGTGAGATGGCTTGGCAAGACCCCGGCTGTATTTGCCTACGGCCTAATGTAAATTTTTTTCAGATTCATGTTTTGGTACAACTGACTGAGTTGAGCCGCAGAGTGGATGGTACAATTGGCTGAGTTGAGCCGCAGAATGGAGTATGTCCTCGGCCTGAGATCAGTATAGGCAGCTGGACTCAGCTCTGGCATGGGTGAGATGGCTTGGCAAGACCCCGGCTGTATTTGCCTACGGCCTAATGTAAATTTTTTTCAGATTCATGTTTTGGTACAACTGACTGAGTTGAGCCGCAGAGTGGATGGTACAATTGGCTGAGTTGGGCCGCAGAATGGAGTATGTCCTCGGCCTGAGATCAGTATAGGCAGATGGACTCAGCTCTGGCATGGGTGAGATGGCTTGGCAAGACCCCGGCTGTATTTGCCTACGGCCTAATGTAAATTTTTTTCAGATTCATGTTTTGGTTAAACTGACTGAGTTGAGCCGCAGAGTGGATGGTACAATTGGCTGAGTTGGGCCGCAGAATGGAGTATGTCCTCGGCCTGAGATCAGTATAGGCAGATGGACTCAGCTCTGGCATGGGTGAGATGGCTTGGCAAGACCCCGGCTGTATTTGCCTACGGCCTAATGTAAATTTTTTTCAGATTCATGTTTTGGTACAACTGACTGAGTTGAGCCGCAGAGTGGATGGTACAATTGGCTGAGTTGGGCCGCAGAATGGAGTATGTCCTCGGCCTGAGATCAGTATAGGCAGATGGACTCAGCTCTGGCATGGGTGAGATGGCTTGGCAAGACCCCGGCTGTATTTGCCTACGGCCTAATGTAAATTTTTTTCAGATTCATGTTTTGGTTAAACTGACTGAGTGGAGCCGCAGAGTGGATGGTACAATTGGCTGAGTTGGGCCGCAGAATGGAGTATGTCCTCGGCCTGAGATCAGTATAGGCAGCTGGACTCAGCTCTGGCATGGGTGAGATGGCTTGGCAAGACCCCGGCTGTATTTGCCTACGGCCTAATGTAAATTTTTTTCAGATTCATGTTTTGGTACAACTGACTGAGTTGAGCCGCAGAGTGGATGGTACAATTGGCTGAGTTGGGCCGCAGAATGGAGTATGTCCTCGGCCTGAGATCAGTATAGACAGATGGACTCAGCTCTGGCATGGGTGAGATGGCTTGGCAAGACCCCGGCTGTATTTGCCTACGGCCTAATGTAAATTTTTTTCAGATTCATGTTTTGGTTAAACTGACTGAGTTGAGCCGCAGAGTGGATGGTACAATTGGCTGAGTTGGGCCGCAGAATGGAGTATGTCCTCGGCCTGAGATCAGTATAGGCAGCTGGACTCAGCTCTGGCATGGGTGAGATGGCTTGGCAAGACCCCGGCTGTATTTGCCTACGGCCTAATGTAAATTTTTTTCAGATTCATGTTTTGGTACAACTGACTGAGTTGAGCCGCAGAGTGGATGGTACAATTGGCTGAGTTGGGCCGCAGAATGGAGTATGTCCTCGGCCTGAGATCAGTATAGGCAGCTGGACTCAGCTCTGGCATGGGTGAGATGGCTTGGCAAGACCCCGGCTGTATTTGCCTACGGCCTAATGTAAATTTTTTTCAGATTCATGTTTTGGTACAACTGACTGAGTTGAGCCGCAGAGTGGATGGTACAATTGGCTGAGTTGAGCCGCAGAATGGAGTATGTCCTCGGCCTGAGATCAGTATAGGCAGCTGGACTCAGCTCTGGCATGGGTGAGATGGCTTGGCAAGACCCCGGCTGTATTTGCCTACGGCCTAATGTAAATTTTTTTCAGATTCATGTTTTGGTACAACTGACTGAGTTGAGCCGCAGAGTGGATGGTACAATTGGCTGAGTTGGGCCGCAGAATGGAGTATGTCCTCGGCCTGAGATCAGTATAGGCAGATGGACTCAGCTCTGGCATGGGTGAGATGGCTTGGCAAGACCCCGGCTGTATTTGCCTACGGCCTAATGTAAATTTTTTTCAGATTCATGTTTTGGTTAAACTGACTGAGTTGAGCCGCAGAGTGGATGGTACAATTGGCTGAGTTGGGCCGCAGAATGGAGTATGTCCTCGGCCTGAGATCAGTATAGGCAGCTGGACTCAGCTCTGGCATGGGTGAGATGGCTTGGCAAGACCCCGGCTGTATTTGCCTACGGCCTAATGTAAATTTTTTTCAGATTCATGTTTTGGTACAACTGACTGAGTTGAGCCGCAGAGTGGATGGTACAATTGGCTGAGTTGGGCCGCAGAATGGAGTATGTCCTCGGCCTGAGATCAGTATAGGCAGATGGACTCAGCTCTGGCATGGGTGAGATGGCTTGGCAAGACCCCGGCTGTATTTGCCTACGGCCTAATGTAAATTTTTTTCAGATTCATGTTTTGGTTAAACTGACTGAGTTGAGCCGCAGAGTGGATGGTACAATTGGCTGAGTTGGGCCGCAGAATGGAGTATGTCCTCGGCCTGAGATCAGTATAGGCAGCTGGACTCAGCTCTGGCATGGGTGAGATGGCTTGGCAAGATGGCTTGGCTGAGTTGGGCCGCAGAATGGAGTATGTCCTCGGCCTGAGATCAGTATAGGCAGATGGACTCAGCTCTGGCATGGGTGAGATGGCTTGGCAAGACCCCGGCTGTATTTGCCTACGGCCTAATGTAAATTTTTTTCAGATTCATGTTTTGGTACAACTGACTGAGTTGAGCCGCAGAGTGGATGGTACAATTGGCTGAGTTGGGCCGCAGAATGGAGTATGTCCTCGGCCTGAGATCAGTATAGGCAGATGGACTCAGCTCTGGCATGGGTGAGATGGCTTGGCAAGACCCCGGCTGTATTTGCCTACGGCCTAATGTAAATTTTTTTTCAGATTCATGTTTTGGTACAACTGACTGAGTTGAGCCGCAGAGTGGATGGTACAATTGGCTGAGTTGGGCCGCAGAATGGAGTATGTCCTCGGCCTGAGATCAGTATAGGCAGATGGACTCAGCTCTGGCATGGGTGAGATGGCTTGGCAAGACCCCGGCTGTATTTGCCTACGGCCTAATGTAAATTTTTTTCAGATTCATGTTTTGGTTAAACTGACTGAGTTGAGCCGCAGAGTGGATGGTACAATTGGCTGAGTTGGGCCGCAGAATGGAGTATGTCCTCGGCCTGAGATCAGTATAGGCAGCTGGACTCAGCTCTGGCATGGGTGAGATGGCTTGGCAAGACCCCGGCTGTATTTGCCTACGGCCTAATGTAAATTTTTTTCAGATTCATGTTTTGGTACAACTGACTGAGTTGAGCCGCAGAGTGGATGGTACAATTGGCTGAGTTGGGCCGCAGAATGGAGTATGTCCTCGGCCTGAGATCAGTATAGGCAGATGGACTCAGCTCTGGCATGGGTGAGATGGCTTGGCAAGACCCCGGCTGTATTTGCCTACGGCCTAATGTAAATTTTTTTCAGATTCATGTTTTGGTTAAACTGACTGAGTTGAGCCGCAGAGTGGATGGTACAATTGGCTGAGTTGGGCCGCAGAATGGAGTATGTCCTCGGCCTGAGATCAGTATAGGCAGCTGGACTCAGCTCTGGCATGGGTGAGATGGCTTGGCAAGACCCCGGCTGTATTTGCCTACGGCCTAATGTAAATTTTTTTCAGATTCATGTTTTGGTACAACTGACTGAGTTGAGCCGCAGAGTGGATGGTACAATTGGCTGAGTTGGGCCGCAGAATGGAGTATGTCCTCGGCCTGAGATCAGTATAGGCAGCTGGACTCAGCTCTGGCATGGGTGAGATGGCTTGACAAGACCCCGGCTGTATTTGCCTACGGCCTAATGTAAATTTTTTTTCAGATTCATGTTTTGGTACAACTGACTGAGTTGAGCCGCAGAGTGGATGGTACAATTGGCTGAGTTGGGCCGCAGAATGGAGTATGTCCTCGGCCTGAGATCAGTATAGGCAGCTGGACTCAGCTCTGGCATGGGTGAGATGGCTTGGCAAGACCCCGGCTGTATTTGCCTACGGCCTAATGTAAAATTTTTTCAGATTCATGTTTTGGTACAACTGACTGAGTTGAGCCGCAGAGTGGATGGTACAATTGGCTGAGTTGAGCCGCAGAATGGAGTATGTCCTCGGCCTGAGATCAGTATAGGCAGCTGGACTCAGCTCTGGCATGGGTGAGATGGCTTGGCAAGACCCCGGCTGTATTTGCCTACGGCCTAATGTAAATTTTTTTCAGATTCATGTTTTGGTACAACTGACTGAGTTGAGCCGCAGAGTGGATGGTACAATTGGCTGAGTTGGGCCGCAGAATGGAGTATGTCCTCGGCCTGAGATCAGTATAGGCAGATGGACTCAGCTCTGGCATGGGTGAGATGGCTTGGCAAGACCCCGGCTGTATTTGCCTACGGCCTAATGTAAATTTTTTTCAGATTCATGTTTTGGTTAAACTGACTGAGTTGAGCCGCAGAGTGGATGGTACAATTGGCTGAGTTGGGCCGCAGAATGGAGTATGTCCTCGGCCTGAGATCAGTATAGGCAGCTGGACTCAGCTCTGGCATAGGTGAGATGGCTTGGCAAGACCCCGGCTGTATTTGCCTACGGCCTAATGTAAATTTTTTTCAGATTCATGTTTTGGTTAAAGTGACTGAGTTGAGCCGCAGAGTGGATGGTACAATTGGCTGAGTTGGGCCGCAGAATGGAGTATGTCCTCGGCCTGAGATCAGTATAGGCAGCTGGACTCAGCTCTGGCATGGGTGAGATGGCTTGGCAAGACCCCGGCTGTATTTGCCTACGGCCTAATGTAAATTTTTTTCAGATTAATGTTTTGGTACAACTGACTGAGTTGAGCCGCAGAGTGGATGGTACAATTGGCTGAGTTGAGCCGCAGAATGGAGTATGTCCTCGGCCTGAGATCAGTATAGGCAGCTGGACTCAGCTCTGGCATGGGTGAGATGGCTTGGCAAGACCCCGGCTGTATTTGCCTACGGCCTAATGTAAATTTTTTTCAGATTCATGTTTTGGTACAACTGACTGAGTTGAGCCGCAGAGTGGATGGTACAATTGGCTGAGTTGGGCCGCAGAATGGAGTATGTCCTCGGCCTGAGATCAGTATAGGCAGATGGACTCAGCTCTGGCATGGGTGAGATGGCTTGGCAAGACCCCGGCTGTATTTGCCTACGGCCTAATGTAAATTTTTTTCAGATTCATGTTTTGGTTAAACTGACTGAGTTGAGCCGCAGAGTGGATGGTACAATTGGCTGAGTTGGGCCGCAGAATGGAGTATGTCCTCGGCCTGAGATCAGTATAGGCAGCTGGACTCAGCTCTGGCATGGGTGAGATGGCTTGGCAAGATGGCTTGGCTGAGTTGGGCCGCAGAATGGAGTATGTCCTCGGCCTGAGATCAGTATAGGCAGATGGACTCAGCTCTGGCATGGGTGAGATGGCTTGGCAAGACCCCGGCTGTATTTGCCTACGGCCTAATGTAAATTTTTTTCAGATTCATGTTTTGGTACAACTGACTGAGTTGAGCCGCAGAGTGGATGGTACAATTGGCTGAGTTGAGCCGCAGAATGGAGTATGTCCTCGGCCTGAGATCAGTATAGGCAGCTGGACTCAGCTCTGGCATGGGTGAGATGGCTTGGCAAGACCCCGGCTGTATTTGCCTACGGCCTAATGTAAATTTTTTTCAGATTCATGTTTTGGTACAACTGACTGAGTTGAGCCGCAGAGTGGATGGTACAATTGGCTGAGTTGGGCCGCAGAATGGAGTATGTCCTCGGCCTGAGATCAGTATAGGCAGATGGACTCAGCTCTGGCATGGGTGAGATGGCTTGGCAAGACCCCGGCTGTATTTGCCTACGGCCTAATGTAAATTTTTTTCAGATTCATGTTTTGGTTAAACTGACTGAGTTGAGCCGCAGAGTGGATGGTACAATTGGCTGAGTTGGGCCGCAGAATGGAGTATGTCCTCGGCCTGAGATCAGTATAGGCAGATGGACTCAGCTCTGGCATGGGTGAGATGGCTTGGCAAGACCCCGGCTGTATTTGCCTACGGCCTAATGTAAATTTTTTTCAGATTCATGTTTTGGTACAACTGACTGAGTTGAGCCGCAGAGTGGATGGTACAATTGGCTGAGTTGAGCCGCAGAATGGAGTATGTCCTCGGCCTGAGATCAGTATAGGCAGCTGGACTCAGCTCTGGCATGGGTGAGATGGCTTGGCAAGACCCCGGCTGTATTTGCCTACGGCCTAATGTAAATTTTTTTCAGATTCATGTTTTGGTACAACTGACTGAGTTGAGCCGCAGAGTGGATGGTACAATTGGCTGAGTTGGGCCGCAGAATGGAGTATGTCCTCGGCCTGAGATCAGTATAGGCAGATGGACTCAGCTCTGGCATGGGTGAGATGGCTTGGCAAGACCCCGGCTGTATTTGCCTACGGCCTAATGTAAATTTTTTTCAGATTCATGTTTTGGTTAAACTGACTGAGTTGAGCCGCAGAGTGGATGGTACAATTGGCTGAGTTGGGCCGCAGAATGGAGTATGTCCTCGGCCTGAGATCAGTATAGGCAGATGGACTCAGCTCTGGCATGGGTGAGATGGCTTGGCAAGACCCCGGCTGTATTTGCCTACGGCCTAATGTAAATTTTTTTCAGATTCATGTTTTGGTACAACTGACTGAGTTGAGCCGCAGAGTGGATGGTACAATTGGCTGAGTTGGGCCGCAGAATGGAGTATGTCCTCGGCCTGAGATCAGTATAGGCAGATGGACTCAGCTCTGGCATGGGTGAGATGGCTTGGCAAGACCCCGGCTGTATTTGCCTACGGCCTAATGTAAATTTTTTTCAGATTCATGTTTTGGTTAAACTGACTGAGTTGAGCCGCAGAGTGGATGGTACAATTGGCTGAGTTGGGCCGCAGAATGGAGTATGTCCTCGGCCTGAGATCAGTATAGGCAGCTGGACTCAGCTCTGGCATGGGTGAGATGGCTTGGCAAGACCCCGGCTGTATTTGCCTACGGCCTAATGTAAATTTTTTTCAGATTCATGTTTTGGTACAACTGACTGAGTTGAACCGCAGAGTGGATGGTACAATTGGCTGAGTTGGGCCGCAGAATGGAGTATGTCCTCGGCCTGAGATCAGTATAGGCAGATGGACTCAGCTCTGGCATGGGTGAGATGGCTTGGCAAGACCCCGGCTGTATTTGCCTACGGCCTAATGTAAATTTTTTTCAGATTCATGTTTTGGTTAAACTGACTGAGTTGAGCCGCAGAGTGGATGGTACAATTGGCTGAGTTGGGCCGCAGAATGGAGTATGTCCTCGGCCTGAGATCAGTATAGGCAGCTGGACTCAGCTCTGGCATGGGTGAGATGGCTTGGCAAGACCCCGGCTGTATTTGCCTACGGCCTAATGTAAATTTTTTTCAGATTCATGTTTTGGTACAACTGACTGAGTTGAGCCGCAGAGTGGATGGTACAATTGGCTGAGTTGAGCCGCAGAATGGAGTATGTCCTCGGCCTGAGATCAGTATAGGCAGCTGGACTCAGCTCTGGCATGGGTGAGATGGCTTGGCAAGACCCCGGCTGTATTTGCCTACGGCCTAATGTAAATTTTTTTCAGATTCATGTTTTGGTACAACTGACTGAGTTGAGCCGCAGAGTGGATGGTACAATTGGCTGAGTTGGGCCGCAGAATGGAGTATGTCCTCGGCCTGAGATCAGTATAGGCAGATGGACTCAGCTCTGGCATGGGTGAGATGGCTTGGCAAGACCCCGGCTGTATTTGCCTACGGCATAATGTAATTTTTTTTCAGATTCATGTTTTGGTTAAACTGACTGAGTTGAGCCGCAGAGTGGATGGTACAATTGGCTGAGTTGGGCCGCAGAATGGAGTATGTCCTCGGCCTGAGATCAGTATAGGCAGCTGGACTCAGCTCTGGCATGGGTGAGATGGCTTGGCAAGACCCCGGCTGTATTTGCCTACGGCCTAATGTAAATTTTTTTCAGATTCATGTTTTGGTACAACTGACTGAGTTGAGCCGCAGAGTGGATGGTACAATTGGCTGAGTTGGGCCGCAGAATGGAGTATGTCCTCGGCCTGAGATCAGTATAGGCAGATGGACTCAGCTCTGGCATGGGTGAGATGGCTTGGCAAGACCCCGGCTGTATTTGCCTACGGCCTAATGTAATTTTTTTTCAGATTCATGTTTTGGTTAAACTGACTGAGTTGAGCCGCAGAGTGGATGGTACAATTGGCTGAGTTGGGCCGCAGAATGGAGTATGTCCTCGGCCTGAGATCAGTATAGGCAGCTGGACTCAGCTCTGGCATGGGTGAGATGGCTTGGCAAGACCCCGGCTGTATTTGCCTACGGCCTAATGTAAATTTTTTTCAGATTCATGTTTTGGTACAACTGACTGAGTTGAGCCGCAGAGTGGATGGTACAATTGGCTGAGTTGAGCCGCAGAATGGAGTATGTCCTCGGCCTGAGATCAGTATAGGCAGCTGGACTCAGCTCTGGCATGGGTGAGATGGCTTAGCAAGACCCCGGCTGTATTTGCCTACGGCCTAATGTAAATTTTTTTCAGATTCATGTTTTGGTACAACTGACTGAGTTGAGCCGCAGAGTGGATGGTACAATTGGCTGAGTTGGGCCGCAGAATGGAGTATGTCCTCGGCCTGAGATCAGTATAGGCAGATGGACTCAGCTCTGGCATGGGTGAGATGGCTTGGCAAGACCCCGGCTGTATTTGCCTACGGCCTAATGTAAATTTTTTTCAGATTCATGTTTTGGTTAAACTGACTGAGTTGAGCCGCAGAGTGGATGGTACAATTGGCTGAGTTGGGCCGCAGAATGGAGTATGTCCTCGGCCTGAGATCAGTATAGGCAGCTGGACTCAGCTCTGGCATGGGTGAGATGGCTTGGCAAGACCCCGGCTGTATTTGCCTACGGCCTAATGTAAATTTTTTTCAGATTCATGTTTTGGTACAACTGACTGAGTTGAGCCGCAGAGTGGATGGTACAATTGGCTGAGTTGGGCCGCAGAATGGAGTATGTCCTCGGCCTGAGATCAGTATAGGCAGCTGGACTCAGCTCTGGCATGGGTGAGATGGCTTGGCAAGACCCCGGCTGTATTTGCCTACGGCCTAATGTAATTTTTTTTCAGATTCATGTTTTGGTACAACTGACTGAGTTGAGCCGCAGAGTGGATGGTACAATTGGCTGAGTTGGGCCGCAGAATGGAGTATGTCCTCGGCCTGAGATCAGTATAGGCAGATGGACTCAGCTCTGGCATGGGTGAGATGGCTTGGCAAGACCCCGGCTGTATTTGCCTACGGCCTAATGTAAATTTTTTCAGATTCATGTTTTGGTTAAACTGACTGAGTTGAGCCGCAGAGTGGATGGTACAATTGGCTGAGTTGGGCCGCAGAATGGAGTATGTCCTCGGCCTGAGATCAGTATAGGCAGCTGGACTCAGCTCTGGCATGGGTGAGATGGCTTGGCAAGACCCCGGCTGTATTTGCCTACGGCCAAATGTAAATTTTTTTCAGATTCATGTTTTGGTACAACTGACTGAGTTGAGCCACAGAGTGGATGGTACAATTGGCTGAGTTGGGCCGCAGAATGGAGTATGTCCTCGGCCTGAGATCAGTATAGGCAGATGGACTCAGCTCTGGCATGGGTGAGATGGCTTGGCAAGACCCCGGCTGTATTTGCCTACGGCCTAATGTAAATTTTTTTCAGATTCATGTTTTGGTTAAACTGACTGAGTTGAGCCGCAGAGTGGATGGTACAATTGGCTGAGTTGGGCCGCAGAATGGAGTATGTCCTCGGCCTGAGATCAGTATAGGCAGCTGGACTCAGCTCTGGCATGGGTGAGATGGCTTGGCAAGACCCCGGCTGTATTTGCCTACGGCCTAATGTAAATTTTTTTCAGATTCATGTTTTGGTACAACTGACTGAGTTGAGCCGCAGAGTGGATGGTACAATTGGCTGAGTTGAGCCGCAGAATGGAGTATGTCCTCGGCCTGAGATCAGTATAGGCAGCTGGACTCAGCTCTGGCATGGGTGAGATGGCTTGGCAAGACCCCGGCTGTATTTGCCTACGGCCTAATGTAATTTTTTTTCAGATTCATGTTTTGGTACAACTGACTGAGTTGAGCCGCAGAGTGGATGGTACAATTGGCTGAGTTGGGCCGCAGAATGGAGTATGTCCTCGGCCTGAGATCAGTATAGGCAGCTGGACTCAGCTCTGGCATGGGTGAGATGGCTTGGCAAGACCCCGGCTGTATTTGCCTACGGCATAATGTAAATTTTTTTCAGATTCATGTTTTGGTTAAACTGACTGAGTTGAGCCGCAGAGTGGATGGTACAATTGGCTGAGTTGGGCCGCAGAATGGAGTATGTCCTCGGCCTGAGATCAGTATAGGCAGCTGGACTCAGCTCTGGCATGGGTGAGATGGCTTGGCAAGACCCCGGCTATATTTGCCTACGGCCTAATGTAAATTTTTTTCAGATTCATGTTTTGGTACAACTGACTGAGTTGAGCCGCAGAGTGGATGGTACAATTGGCTGAGTTGGGCCGCAGAATGGAGTATGTCCTCGGCCTGAGATCAGTATAGGCAGATGGACTCAGCTCTGGCATGGGTGAGATGGCTTGGCAAGACCCCGGCTGTATTTGCCTACGGCCTAATGTAAATTTTTTTCAGATTCATGTTTTGGTTAAACTGACTGAGTTGAGCCGCAGAGTGGATGGTACAATTGGCTGAGTTGGGCCGCAGAATGGAGTATGTCCTCGGCCTGAGACCAGTATAGGCAGCTGGACTCAGCTCTGGCATGGGTGAGATGGCTTGGCAAGACCCCGGCTGTATTTGCCTACGGCCTAATGTAAATTTTTTTCAGATTCATGTTTTGGTACAACTGACTGAGTTGAGCCGCAGAGTGGATGGTACAATTGGCTGAGTTGAGCCGCAGAATGGAGTATGTCCTCGGCCTGAGATCAGTATAGGCAGCTGGACTCAGCTCTGGCATGGGTGAGATGGCTTGGCAAGACCCCGGCTGTATTTGCCTACGGCCTAATGTAAATTTTTTCAGATTCATGTTTTGGTACAACTGACTGAGTTGAGCCGCAGAGTGGATGGTACAATTGGCTGAGTTGGGCCGCAGAATGGAGTATGTCCTCGGCCTGAGATCAGTATAGGCAGATGGACTCAGCTCTGGCATGGGTGAGATGGCTTGGCAAGACCCCGGCTGTATTTGCCTACGGCCTAATGTAAATTTTTTTCAGATTCATGTTTTGGTTAAACTGACTGAGTTGAGCCGCAGAGTGGATGGTACAATTGGCTGAGTTGGGCCGCAGAATGGAGTATGTCCTCGGCCTGAGATCAGTATAGGCAGCTGGACTCAGCTCTGGCATGGGTGAGATGGCTTGGCAAGACCCCGGCTGTATTTGCCTACGGCCTAATGTAAATTTTTTTCAGATTCATGTTTTGGTACAACTGACTGAGTTGAGCCGCAGAGTGGATGGTACAATTGGCTGAGTTGGGCCGCAGAATGGAGTATGTCCTCGGCCTGAGATCAGTATAGGCAGCTGGACTCAGCTCTGGCATGGGTGAGATGGCTTGGCAAGACCCCGGCTGTATTTGCCTACGGCCTAATGTAAATTTTTTTCAGATTCATGTTTTGGTACAACTGACTGAGTTGAGCCGCAGAGTGGATGGTACAATTGGCTGAGTTGGGCCGCAGAATGGAGTATGTCCTCGGCCTGAGATCAGTATAGGCAGATGGACTCAGCTCTGGCATGGGTGAGATGGCTTGGCAAGACCCCGGCTGTATTTGCCTACGGCCTAATGTAAATTTTTTTCAGATTCATGTTTTGGTTAAACTGACTGAGTTGAGCCGCAGAGTGGATGGTACAATTGGCTGAGTTGGGCCGCAGAATGGAGTATGTCCTCGGCCTGAGATCAGTATAGGCAGATGGACTCAGCTCTGGCATGGGTGAGATGGCTTGGCAAGACCCCGGCTGTATTTGCCTACGGCCTAATGTAAATTTTTTTCAGATTCATGTTTTGGTACAACTGACTGAGTTGAGCCGCAGAGTGGATGGTACAATTGGCTGAGTTGAGCCGCAGAATGGAGTATGTCCTCGGCCTGAGATCAGTATAGGCAGCTGGACTCAGCTCTGGCATGGGTGAGATGGCTTGGCAAGACCCCGGCTGTATTTGCCTACGGCCTAATGTAAATTTTTTTCAGATTCATGTTTTGGTACAACTGACTGAGTTGAGCCGCAGAGTGGATGGTACAATTGGCTGAGTTGGGCCGCAGAATGGAGTATGTCCTCGGCCTGAGATCAGTATAGGCAGATGGACTCAGCTCTGGCATGGGTGAGATGGCTTGGCAAGACCCCGGCTGTATTTGCCTACGGCCTAATGTAAATTTTTTTCAGATTCATGTTTTGGTTAAACTGACTGAGTTGAGCCGCAGAGTGGATGGTACAATTGGCTGAGTTGGGCCGCAGAATGGAGTATGTCCTCGGCCTGAGATCAGTATAGGCAGATGGACTCAGCTCTGGCATGGGTGAGATGGCTTGGCAAGACCCCGGCTGTATTTGCCTACGGCCTAATGTAAATTTTTTTCAGATTCATGTTTTGGTACAACTGACTGAGTTGAGCCGCAGAGTGGATGGTACAATTGGCTGAGTTGGGCCGCAGAATGGAGTATGTCCTCGGCCTGAGATCAGTATAGGCAGATGGACTCAGCTCTGGCATGGGTGAGATGGCTTGGCAAGACCCCGGCTGTATTTGCCTACGGCCTAATGTAAATTTTTTTCAGATTCATGTTTTGGTTAAACTGACTGAGTGGAGCCGCAGAGTGGATGGTACAATTGGCTGAGTTGGGCCGCAGAATGGAGTATGTCCTCGGCCTGAGATCAGTATAGGCAGCTGGACTCAGCTCTGGCATGGGTGAGATGGCTTGGCAAGACCCCGGCTGTATTTGCCTACGGCCTAATGTAAATTTTTTTCAGATTCATGTTTTGGTACAACTGACTGAGTTGAGCCGCAGAGTGGATGGTACAATTGGCTGAGTTGGGCCGCAGAATGGAGTATGTCCTCGGCCTGAGATCAGTATAGACAGATGGACTCAGCTCTGGCATGGGTGAGATGGCTTGGCAAGACCCCGGCTGTATTTGCCTACGGCCTAATGTAAATTTTTTTCAGATTCATGTTTTGGTTAAACTGACTGAGTTGAGCCGCAGAGTGGATGGTACAATTGGCTGAGTTGGGCCGCAGAATGGAGTATGTCCTCGGCCTGAGATCAGTATAGGCAGCTGGACTCAGCTCTGGCATGGGTGAGATGGCTTGGCAAGACCCCGGCTGTATTTGCCTACGGCCTAATGTAAATTTTTTTCAGATTCATGTTTTGGTACAACTGACTGAGTTGAGCCGCAGAGTGGATGGTACAATTGGCTGAGTTGGGCCGCAGAATGGAGTATGTCCTCGGCCTGAGATCAGTATAGGCAGCTGGACTCAGCTCTGGCATGGGTGAGATGGCTTGGCAAGACCCCGGCTGTATTTGCCTACGGCCTAATGTAAATTTTTTTCAGATTCATGTTTTGGTACAACTGACTGAGTTGAGCCGCAGAGTGGATGGTACAATTGGCTGAGTTGAGCCGCAGAATGGAGTATGTCCTCGGCCTGAGATCAGTATAGGCAGCTGGACTCAGCTCTGGCATGGGTGAGATGGCTTGGCAAGACCCCGGCTGTATTTGCCTACGGCCTAATGTAAATTTTTTTCAGATTCATGTTTTGGTACAACTGACTGAGTTGAGCCGCAGAGTGGATGGTACAATTGGCTGAGTTGGGCCGCAGAATGGAGTATGTCCTCGGCCTGAGATCAGTATAGGCAGATGGACTCAGCTCTGGCATGGGTGAGATGGCTTGGCAAGACCCCGGCTGTATTTGCCTACGGCCTAATGTAAATTTTTTTCAGATTCATGTTTTGGTTAAACTGACTGAGTTGAGCCGCAGAGTGGATGGTACAATTGGCTGAGTTGGGCCGCAGAATGGAGTATGTCCTCGGCCTGAGATCAGTATAGGCAGCTGGACTCAGCTCTGGCATGGGTGAGATGGCTTGGCAAGACCCCGGCTGTATTTGCCTACGGCCTAATGTAAATTTTTTTCAGATTCATGTTTTGGTACAACTGACTGAGTTGAGCCGCAGAGTGGATGGTACAATTGGCTGAGTTGGGCCGCAGAATGGAGTATGTCCTCGGCCTGAGATCAGTATAGGCAGATGGACTCAGCTCTGGCATGGGTGAGATGGCTTGGCAAGACCCCGGCTGTATTTGCCTACGGCCTAATGTAAATTTTTTTCAGATTCATGTTTTGGTTAAACTGACTGAGTTGAGCCGCAGAGTGGATGGTACAATTGGCTGAGTTGGGCCGCAGAATGGAGTATGTCCTCGGCCTGAGATCAGTATAGGCAGCTGGACTCAGCTCTGGCATGGGTGAGATGGCTTGGCAAGATGGCTTGGCTGAGTTGGGCCGCAGAATGGAGTATGTCCTCGGCCTGAGATCAGTATAGGCAGATGGACTCAGCTCTGGCATGGGTGAGATGGCTTGGCAAGACCCCGGCTGTATTTGCCTACGGCCTAATGTAAATTTTTTTCAGATTCATGTTTTGGTACAACTGACTGAGTTGAGCCGCAGAGTGGATGGTACAATTGGCTGAGTTGGGCCGCAGAATGGAGTATGTCCTCGGCCTGAGATCAGTATAGGCAGATGGACTCAGCTCTGGCATGGGTGAGATGGCTTGGCAAGACCCCGGCTGTATTTGCCTACGGCCTAATGTAAATTTTTTTTCAGATTCATGTTTTGGTACAACTGACTGAGTTGAGCCGCAGAGTGGATGGTACAATTGGCTGAGTTGGGCCGCAGAATGGAGTATGTCCTCGGCCTGAGATCAGTATAGGCAGATGGACTCAGCTCTGGCATGGGTGAGATGGCTTGGCAAGACCCCGGCTGTATTTGCCTACGGCCTAATGTAAATTTTTTTCAGATTCATGTTTTGGTTAAACTGACTGAGTTGAGCCGCAGAGTGGATGGTACAATTGGCTGAGTTGGGCCGCAGAATGGAGTATGTCCTCGGCCTGAGATCAGTATAGGCAGCTGGACTCAGCTCTGGCATGGGTGAGATGGCTTGGCAAGACCCCGGCTGTATTTGCCTACGGCCTAATGTAAATTTTTTTCAGATTCATGTTTTGGTACAACTGACTGAGTTGAGCCGCAGAGTGGATGGTACAATTGGCTGAGTTGGGCCGCAGAATGGAGTATGTCCTCGGCCTGAGATCAGTATAGGCAGATGGACTCAGCTCTGGCATGGGTGAGATGGCTTGGCAAGACCCCGGCTGTATTTGCCTACGGCCTAATGTAAATTTTTTTCAGATTCATGTTTTGGTTAAACTGACTGAGTTGAGCCGCAGAGTGGATGGTACAATTGGCTGAGTTGGGCCGCAGAATGGAGTATGTCCTCGGCCTGAGATCAGTATAGGCAGCTGGACTCAGCTCTGGCATGGGTGAGATGGCTTGGCAAGACCCCGGCTGTATTTGCCTACGGCCTAATGTAAATTTTTTTCAGATTCATGTTTTGGTACAACTGACTGAGTTGAGCCGCAGAGTGGATGGTACAATTGGCTGAGTTGGGCCGCAGAATGGAGTATGTCCTCGGCCTGAGATCAGTATAGGCAGCTGGACTCAGCTCTGGCATGGGTGAGATGGCTTGACAAGACCCCGGCTGTATTTGCCTACGGCCTAATGTAAATTTTTTTCAGATTCATGTTTTGGTACAACTGACTGAGTTGAGCCGCAGAGTGGATGGTACAATTGGCTGAGTTGAGCCGCAGAATGGAGTATGTCCTCGGCCTGAGATCAGTATAGGCAGCTGGACTCAGCTCTGGCATGGGTGAGATGGCTTGGCAAGACCCCGGCTGTATTTGCCTACGGCCTAATGTAAATTTTTTTCAGATTCATGTTTTGGTACAACTGACTGAGTTGAGCCGCAGAGTGGATGGTACAATTGGCTGAGTTGGGCCGCAGAATGGAGTATGTCCTCGGCCTGAGATCAGTATAGGCAGATGGACTCAGCTCTGGCATGGGTGAGATGGCTTGGCAAGACCCCGGCTGTATTTGCCTACGGCCTAATGTAAATTTTTTTCAGATTCATGTTTTGGTACAACTGACTGAGTTGAGCCGCAGAGTGGATGGTACAATTGGCTGAGTTGAGCCGCAGAATGGAGTATGTCCTCGGCCTGAGATCAGTATAGGCAGCTGGACTCAGCTCTGGCATGGGTGAGATGGCTTGGCAAGACCCCGGCTGTATTTGCCTACGGCCTAATGTAAATTTTTTTCAGATTCATGTTTTGGTACAACTGACTGAGTTGAGCCGCAGAGTGGATGGTACAATTGGCTGAGTTGGGCCGCAGAATGGAGTATGTCCTCGGCCTGAGATCAGTATAGGCAGATGGACTCAGCTCTGGCATGGGTGAGATGGCTTGGCAAGACCCCGGCTGTATTTGCCTACGGCCTAATGTAAATTTTTTTCAGATTCATGTTTTGGTTAAACTGACTGAGTTGAGCCGCAGAGTGGATGGTACAATTGGCTGAGTTGGGCCGCAGAATGGAGTATGTCCTCGGCCTGAGATCAGTATAGGCAGCTGGACTCAGCTCTGGCATGGGTGAGATGGCTTGGCAAGACCCCGGCTGTATTTGCCTACGGCCTAATGTAAATTTTTTTCAGATTCATGTTTTGGTACAACTGACTGAGTTGAGCCGCAGAGTGGATGGTACAATTGGCTGAGTTGGGCCGCAGAATGGAGTATGTCCTCGGCCTGAGATCAGTATAGGCAGATGGACTCAGCTCTGGCATGGGTGAGATGGCTTGGCAAGACCCCGGCTGTATTTGCCTACGGCCTAATGTAAATTTTTTTCAGATTCATGTTTTGGTTAAACTGACTGAGTTGAGCCGCAGAGTGGATGGTACAATTGGCTGAGTTGGGCCGCAGAATGGAGTATGTCCTCGGCCTGAGATCAGTATAGGCAGCTGGACTCAGCTCTGGCATGGGTGAGATGGCTTGGCAAGACCCCGGCTGTATTTGCCTACGGCCTAATGTAAATTTTTTTCAGATTCATGTTTTGGTACAACTGACTGAGTTGAGCCGCAGAGTGGATGGTACAATTGGCTGAGTTGAGCCGCAGAATGGAGTATGTCCTCGGCCTGAGATCAGTATAGGCAGCTGGACTCAGCTCTGGCATGGGTGAGATGGCTTGGCAAGACCCCGGCTGTATTTGCCTACGGCCTAATGTAAATTTTTTTCAGATTCATGTTTTGGTACAACTGACTGAGTTGAGCCGCAGAGTGGATGGTACAATTGGCTGAGTTGGGCCGCAGAATGGAGTATGTCCTCGGCCTGAGATCAGTATAGGCAGATGGACTCAGCTCTGGCATGGGTGAGATGGCTTGGCAAGACCCCGGCTGTATTTGCCTACGGCCTAATGTAAATTTTTTTCAGATTCATGTTTTGGTTAAACTGACTGAGTTGAGCCGCAGAGTGGATGGTACAATTGGCTGAGTTGGGCCGCAGAATGGAGTATGTCCTCGGCCTGAGATCAGTATAGGCAGCTGGACTCAGCTCTGGCATGGGTGAGATGGCTTGGCAAGACCCCGGCTGTATTTGCCTACGGCCTAATGTAAATTTTTTTCAGATTCATGTTTTGGTACAACTGACTGAGTTGAGCCGCAGAGTGGATGGTACAATTGGCTGAGTTGGGCCGCAGAATGGAGTATGTCCTCGGCCTGAGATCAGTATAGGCAGATGGACTCAGCTCTGGCATGGGTGAGATGGCTTGGCAAGACCCCGGCTGTATTTGCCTACGGCCTAATGTAAATTTTTTTCAGATTCATGTTTTGGTTAAACTGACTGAGTTGAGCCGCAGAGTGGATGGTACAATTGGCTGAGTTGGGCCGCAGAATGGAGTATGTCCTCGGCCTGAGATCAGTATAGGCAGCTGGACTCAGCTCTGGCATGGGTGAGATGGCTTGGCAAGACCCCGGCTGTATTTGCCTACGGCCTAATGTAAATTTTTTTCAGATTCATGTTTTGGTACAACTGACTGAGTTGAGCCGCAGAGTGGATGGTACAATTGGCTGAGTTGGGCCGCAGAATGGAGTATGTCCTCGGCCTGAGATCAGTATAGGCAGATGGACTCAGCTCTGGCATGGGTGAGATGGCTTGGCAAGACCCCGGCTGTATTTGCCTACGGCCTAATGTAAATTTTTTTCAGATTCATGTTTTGGTTAAACTGACTGAGTTGAGCCGCAGAGTGGATGGTACAATTGGCTGAGTTGGGCCGCAGAATGGAGTATGTCCTCGGCCTGAGATCAGTATAGGCAGATGGACTCAGCTCTGGCATGGGTGAGATGGCTTGGCAAGACCCCGGCTGTATTTGCCTACGGCCTAATGTAAATTTTTTTCAGATTCATGTTTTGGTACAACTGACTGAGTTGAGCCGCAGAGTGGATGGTACAATTGGCTGAGTTGAGCCGCAGAATGGAGTATGTCCTCGGCCTGAGATCAGTATAGGCAGCTGGACTCAGCTCTGGCATGGGTGAGATGGCTTGGCAATACCCCGGCTGTATTTGCCTACGGCCTAATGTAATTTTTTTTCAGATTCATGTTTTGGTACAACTGACTGAGTTGAGCCGCAGAGTGGATGGTACAATTGGCTGAGTTGGGCCGCAGAATGGAGTATGTCCTCGGCCTGAGATCAGTATAGGCAGATGGACTCAGCTCTGGCATGGGTGAGATGGCTTGGCAAGACCCCGGCTGTATTTGCCTACGGCCTAATGTAAATTTTTTTCAGATTCATGTTTTGGTTAAACTGACTGAGTTGAGCCGCAGAGTGGATGGTACAATTGGCTGAGTTGGGCCGCAGAATGGAGTATGTCCTCGGCCTGAGATCAGTATAGGCAGATGGACTCAGCTCTGGCATGGGTGAGATGGCTTGGCAAGACCCCGGCTGTATTTGCCTACGGCCTAATGTAATTTTTTTTCAGATTCATGTTTTGGTACAACTGACTGAGTTGAGCCGCAGAGTGGATGGTACAATTGGCTGAGTTGGGCCGCAGAATGGAGTATGTCCTCGGCCTGAGATCAGTATAGGCAGATGGACTCAGCTCTGGCATGGGTGAGATGGCTTGGCAAGACCCCGGCTGTATTTGCCTACGGCCTAATGTAAATTTTTTTCAGATTCATGTTTTGGTTAAACTGACTGAGTTGAGCCGCAGAGTGGATGATACAATTGGCTGAGTTGGGCCGCAGAATGGAGTATGTCCTCGGCCTGAGATCAGTATAGGCAGCTGGACTCAGCTCTGGCATGGGTGAGATGGCTTGGCAAGACCCCGGCTGTATTTGCCTACGGCCTAATGTAAATTTTTTTCAGATTCATGTTTTGGTACAACTGACTGAGTTGAGCCGCAGAGTGGATGGTACAATTGGCTGAGTTGGGCCGCAGAATGGAGTATGTCCTCGGCCTGAGATCAGTATAGGCAGATGGACTCAGCTCTGGCATGGGTGAGATGGCTTGGCAAGACCCCGGCTGTATTTGCCTACGGCCTAATGTAAATTTTTTTCAGATTCATGTTTTGGTTAAACTGACTGAGTTGAGCCGCAGAGTGGATGGTACCATTGGCTGAGTTGGGCCGCAGAATGGAGTATGTCCTCGGCCTGAGATCAGTATAGGCAGCTGGACTCAGCTCTGGCATGGGTGAGATGGCTTGGCAAGACCCCGGCTGTATTTGCCTACGGCCTAATGTAAATTTTTTTCAGATTCATGTTTTGGTACAACTGACTGAGTTGAGCCGCAGAGTGGATGGTACAATTGGCTGAGTTGAGCCGCAGAATGGAGTATGTCCTCGGCCTGAGATCAGTATAGGCAGCTGGACTCAGCTCTGGCATGGGTGAGATGGCTTGGCAAGACCCCGGCTGTATTTGCCTACGGCCTAATGTAAATTTTTTTCAGATTCATGTTTTGGTACAACTGACTGAGTTGAGCCGCAGAGTGGATGGTACAATTGGCTGAGTTGGGCCGCAGAATGGAGTATGTCCTCGGCCTGAGATCAGTATAGGCAGCTGGACTCAGCTCTGGCATGGGTGAGATGGCTTGGCAAGACCCCGGCTGTATTTGCCTACGGACTAATGTAAATTTTTTTCAGATTCATGTTTTGGTTAAACTGACTGAGTTGAGCCGCAGAGTGGATGGTACAATTGGCTGAGTTGGGCCGCAGAATGGAGTATGTCCTCGGCCTGAGATCAGTATAGGCAGCTGGACTCAGCTCTGGCATGGGTGAGATGGCTTGGCAAGACCCCGGCTGTATTTGCCTACGGCCTAATGTAAATTTTTTTCAGATTCATGTTTTGGTACAACTGACTGAGTTGAGCCGCAGAGTGGATGGTACAATTGGCTGAGTTGGGCCGCAGAATGGAGTATGTCCTCGGCCTGAGATCAGTATAGGCAGATGGACTCAGCTCTGGCATGGGTGAGATGGCTTGGCAAGACCCCGGCTGTATTTGCCTACGGCCTAATGTAAATTTTTTTCAGATTCATGTTTTGGTTAAACTGACTGAGTTGAGCCGCAGAGTGGATGGTACAATTGGCTGAGTTGGGCCGCAGAATGGAGTATGTCCTCGGCCTGAGATCAGTATAGGCAGCTGGACTCAGCTCTGGCATGGGTGAGATGGCTTGGCAAGACCCCGGCTGTATTTGCCTACGGCCTAATGTAAATTTTTTTCAGATTCATGTTTTGGTACAACTGACTGAGTTGAGCCGCAGAGTGGATGGTACAATTGGCTGAGTTGGGCCGCAGAATGGAGTATGTCCTCGGCCTGAGATCAGTATAGGCAGATGGACTCAGCTCTGGCATGGGTGAGATGGCTTGGCAAGACGCCGGCTGTATTTGCCTACGGCCTAATGTAAATTTTTTTCAGATTCATGTTTTGGTACAACTGACTGAGTTGAGCCGCAGAGTGGATGGTACAATTGGCTGAGTTGGGCCGCAGAATGGAGTATGTCCTCGGCCTGAGATCAGTATAGGCAGATGGACTCAGCTCTGGCATGGGTGAGATGGCTTGGCAAGACCCCGGCTGTATTTGCCTACGGCCTAATGTAAATTTTTTTCAGATTCATGTTTTGGTACAACTGACTGAGTTGAGCCGCAGAGTGGATGGTACAATTGGCTGAGTTGAGCCGCAGAATGGAGTATGTCCTCGGCCTGAGATCAGTATAGGCAGCTGGACTCAGCTCTGGCATGGGTGAGATGGCTTGGCAAGACCCCGGCTGTATTTGCCTACGGCCTAATGTAAATTTTTTTCAGATTCATGTTTTGGTACAACTGACTGAGTTGAGCCGCAGAGTGGATGGTACAATTGGCTGAGTTGGGCCGCAGAATGGAGTATGTCCTCGGCCTGAGATCAGTATAGGCAGATGGACTCAGCTCTGGCATGGGTGAGATGGCTTGGCAAGACCCCGGCTGTATTTGCCTACGGCCTAATGTAAATTTTTTTCAGATTCATGTTTTGGTTAAACTGACTGAGTTGAGCCGCAGAGTGGATGGTACAATTGGCTGAGTTGGGCCGCAGAATGGAGTATGTCCTCGGCCTGAGATCAGTATAGGCAGATGGACTCAGCTCTGGCATGGGTGAGATGGCTTGGCAAGACCCCGGCTGTATTTGCCTACGGCCTAATGTAAATTTTTTTCAGATTCATGTTTTGGTACAACTGACTGAGTTGAGCCGCAGAGTGGATGGTACAATTGGCTGAGTTGGGCCACAGAATGGAGTATGTTCTCGGCCTGAGATCAGTATAGGCAGATGGACTCAGCTCTGGCATGGGTGAGATGGCTTGGCAAGACCCCGGCTGTATTTGCCTACGGCCTAATGTAAATTTTTTTCAGATTCATGTTTTGGTTAAACTGACTGAGTTGAGCCGCAGAGTGGATGGTACAATTGGCTGAGTTGGGCCGCAGAATGGAGTATGTCCTCGGCCTGAGATCAGTATAGGCAGCTGGACTCAGCTCTGGCATGGGTGAGATGGCTTGGCAAGACCCCGGCTGTATTTGCCTACGGCCTAATGTAAATTTTTTTCAGATTCATGTTTTGGTACAACTGACTGAGTTGAGCCGCAGAGTGGATGGTACAATTGGCTGAGTTGGGCCGCAGAATGGAGTATGTCCTCGGCCTGAGATCAGTATAGGCAGCTGGACTCAGCTCTGGCATGGGTGAGATGGCTTGGCAAGACCCCGGCTGTATTTGCCTACGGCCTAATGTAAATTTTTTTCAGATTCATGTTTTGGTACAACTGACTGAGTTGAGCCGCAGAGTGGATGGTACAATTGGCTGAGTTGGGCCGCAGAATGGAGTATTTCCTCGGCCTGAGATCAGTATAGACAGATGGACTCAGCTCTGGCATGGGTGAGATGGCTTGGCAAGACCCCGGCTGTATTTGCCTACGGCCTAATGTAAATTTTTTTCAGATTCATGTTTTGGTTAAACTGACTGAGTTGAGCCGCAGAGTGGATGGTACAATTGGCTGAGTTGGGCCGCAGAATGGAGTATGTCCTCGGCCTGAGATCAGTATAGGCAGCTGGACTCAGCTCTGGCATGGGTGAGATGGCTTGGCAAGACCCCGGCTGTATTTGCCTACGGCCTAATGTAAATTTTTTTCAGATTCATGTTTTGGTACAACTGACTGAGTTGAGCCGCAGAGTGGATGGTACAATTGGCTGAGTTGGGCCGCAGAATGGAGTATGTCCTCGGCCTGAGATCAGTATAGGCAGATGGACTCAGCTCTGGCATGGGTGAGATGGCTTGGCAAGACCCCGGCTGTATTTGCCTACGGCCTAATGTAAATTTTTTTCAGATTCATGTTTTGGTACAACTGACTGAGTTGAGCCGCAGAGTGGATGGTACAATTGGCTGAGTTGGGCCGCAGAATGGAGTATGTCCTCGGCCTGAGATCAGTATAGGCAGATGGACTCAGCTCTGGCATGGGTGAGATGGCTTGGCAAGACCCCGGCTGTATTTGCCTACGGCCTAATGTAAATTTTTTTCAGATTCATGTTTTGGTTAAACTGACTGAGTTGAGCCGCAGAGTGGATGGTACAATTGGCTGAGTTGGGCCGCAGAATGGAGTATGTCCTCGGCCTGAGATCAGTATAGGCAGATGGACTCAGCTCTGGCATGGGTGAGATGGCTTGGCAAGACCCCGGCTGTATTTGCCTACGGCCTAATGTAAATTTTTTTCAGATTCATGTTTTGGTACAACTGACTGAGTTGAGCCGCAGAGTGGATGGTACAATTGGCTGAGTTGAGCCGCAGAATGGAGTATGTCCTCGGCCTGAGATCAGTATAGGCAGCTGGACTCAGCTCTGGCATGGGTGAGATGGCTTGGCAAGACCCCGGCTGTATTTGCCTACGGCCTAATGTAAATTTTTTTCAGATTCATGTTTTGGTACAACTGACTGAGTTGAGCCGCAGAGTGGATGGTACAATTGGCTGAGTTGGGCCGCAGAATGGAGTATGTCCTCGGCCTGAGATCAGTATAGGCAGATGGACTCAGCTCTGGCATGGGTGAGATGGCTTGGCAAGACCCCGGCTGTATTTGCCTACGGCCTAATGTAAATTTTTTTCAGATTCATGTTTTGGTTAAACTGACTGAGTTGAGCCGCAGAGTGGATGGTACAATTGGCTGAGTTGGGCCGCAGAATGGAGTATGTCCTCGGCCTGAGATCAGTATAGGCAGATGGACTCAGCTCTGGCATGGGTGAGATGGCTTGGCAAGACCCCGGCTGTATTTGCCTACGGCCTAATGTAAATTTTTTTCAGATTCATGTTTTGGTTAAACTGACTGAGTTGAGCCGCAGAGTGGATGGTACAATTGGCTGAGTTGGGCCGCAGAATGGAGTATGTCCTCGGCCTGAGATCAGTATAGGCAGATGGACTCAGCTCTGGCATGGGTGAGATGGCTTGGCAAGACCCCGGCTGTATTTGCCTACGGCCTAATGTAAATTTTTTTCAGATTCATGTTTTGGTTAAACTGACTGAGTTGAGCCGCAGAGTGGATGGTACAATTGGCTGAGTTGGGCCGCAGAATGGAGTATGTCCTCGGCCTGAGATCAGTATAGGCAGCTGGACTCAGCTCTGGCATGGGTGAGATGGCTTGGCAAGACCCCGGCTGTATTTGCCTACGGCCTAATGTAAATTTTTTTCAGATTCATGTTTTGGTACAACTGACTGAGTTGAGCCGCAGAGTGGATGGTACAATTGGCTGAGTTGGGCCGCAGAATGGAGTATGTCCTCGGCCTGAGATCAGTATAGGCAGATGGACTCAGCTCTGGCATGGGTGAGATGGCTTGGCAAGACCCCGGCTGTATTTGCCTACGGCCTAATGTAAATTTTTTTCAGATTCATGTTTTGGTACAACTGACTGAGTTGAGCCGCAGAGTGGATGGTACAATTGGCTGAGTTGAGCCGCAGAATGGAGTATGTCCTCGGCCTGAGATCAGTATAGGCAGCTGGACTCAGCTCTGGCATGGGTGAGATGGCTTGGCAAGACCCCGGCTGTATTTGCCTACGGCCTAATGTAAATTTTTTTCAGATTCATGTTTTGGTACAACTGACTGAGTTGAGCCGCAGAGTGGATGGTACAATTGGCTGAGTTGGGCCGCAGAATGGAGTATGTCCTCGGCCTGAGATCAGTATAGGCAGATGGACTCAGCTCTGGCATGGGTGAGATGGCTTGGCAAGACCCCGGCTGCATTTGCCTACGGCCTAATGTAAATTTTTTTCAGATTCATGTTTTGGTACAACTGACTGAGTTGAGCCGCAGAGTGGATGGTACAATTGGCTGAGTTGAGCCGCAGAATGGAGTATGTCCTCGGCCTGAGATCAGTATAGGCAGCTGGACTCAGCTCTGGCATGGGTGAGATGGCTTGGCAAGACCCCGGCTGTATTTGCCTACGGCCTAATGTAAATTTTTTTCAGATTCATGTTTTGGTACAACTGACTGAGTTGAGCCGCAGAGTGGATGGTACAATTGGCTGAGTTGGGCCGCAGAATGGAGTATGTCCTCGGCCTGAGATCAGTATAGGCAGATGGACTCAGCTCTGGCATGGGTGAGATGGCTTGGCAAGACCCCGGCTGTATTTGCCTACGGCCTAATGTAAATTTTTTTCAGATTCATGTTTTGGTTAAACTGACTGAGTTGAGCCGCAGAGTGGATGGTACAATTGGCTGAGTTGGGCCGCAGAATGGAGTATGTCCTCGGCCTGAGATCAGTATAGGCAGATGGACTCAGCTCTGGCATGGGTGAGATGGCTTGGCAAGACCCCGGCTGTATTTGCCTACGGCCTAATGTAAATTTTTTTCAGATTCATGTTTTGGTACAACTGACTGAGTTGAGCCGCAGAGTGGATGGTACAATTGGCTGAGTTGGGCCGCAGAATGGAGTATGTCCTCGGCCTGAGATCAGTATAGGCAGATGGACTCAGCTCTGGCATGGGTGAGATGGCTTGGCAAGACCCCGGCTGTATTTGCCTACGGCCTAATGTAAATTTTTTTCAGATTCATGTTTTGGTTAAACTGACTGAGTTGAGCCGCAGAGTGGATGGTACAATTGGCTGAGTTGGGCCGCAGAATGGAGTATGTCCTCGGCCTGAGATCAGTATAGGCAGCTGGACTCAGCTCTGGCATGGGTGAGATGGCTTGGCAAGACCCCGGCTGTATTTGCCTACGGCCTAATGTAAATTTTTTTCAGATTCATGTTTTGGTACAACTGACTGAGTTGAGCCGCAGAGTGGATGGTACAATTGGCTGAGTTGGGCCGCAGAATGGAGTATGTCCTCGGCCTGAGATCAGTATAGGCAGATGGACTCAGCTCTGGCATGGGTGAGATGGCTTGGCAAGACCCCGGCTGTATTTGCCTACGGCCTAATGTAAATTTTTTTCAGATTCATGTTTTGGTTAAACTGACTGAGTTGAGCCGCAGAGTGGATGGTACAATTGGCTGAGTTGGGCCGCAGAATGGAGTATGTCCTCGGCCTGAGATCAGTATAGGCAGCTGGACTCAGCTCTGGCATGGGTGAGATGGCTTGGCAAGACCCCGGCTGTATTTGCCTACGGCCTAATGTAAATTTTTTTCAGATTCATGTTTTGGTACAACTGACTGAGTTGAGCCGCAGAGTGGATGGTACAATTGGCTGAGTTGGGCCGCAGAATGGAGTATGTCCTCGGCCTGAGATCAGTATAGGCAGATGGACTCAGCTCTGGCATGGGTGAGATGGCTTGGCAAGACCCCGGCTGTATTTGCCTACGGCCTAATGTAAATTTTTTTCAGATTCATGTTTTGGTTAAACTGACTGAGTTGAGCCGCAGAGTGGATGGTACAATTGGCTGAGTTGGGCCGCAGAATGGAGTATGTCCTCGGCCTGAGATCAGTATAGGCAGATGGACTCAGCTCTGGCATGGGTGAGATGGCTTGGCAAGACCCCGGCTGTATTTGCCTACGGCCTAATGTAAATTTTTTTCAGATTCATGTTTTGGTACAACTGACTGAGTTGAGCCGCAGAGTGGATGGTACAATTGGCTGAGTTGAGCCGCAGAATGGAGTATGTCCTCGGCCTGAGATCAGTATAGGCAGCTGGACTCAGCTCTGGCATGGGTGAGATGGCTTGGCAAGACCCCGGCTGTATTTGCCTACGGCCTAATGTAAATTTTTTTCAGATTCATGTTTTGGTACAACTGACTGAGTTGAGCCGCAGAGTGGATGGTACAATTGGCTGAGTTGGGCCGCAGAATGGAGTATGTCCTCGGCCTGAGATCAGTATAGGCAGATGGACTCAGCTCTGGCATGGGTGAGATGGCTTGGCAAGACCCCGGCTGTATTTGCCTACGGCCTAATGTAAATTTTTTTCAGATTCATGTTTTGGTTAAACTGACTGAGTTGAGCCGCAGAGTGGATGGTACAATTGGCTGAGTTGGGCCGCAGAATGGAGTATGTCCTCGGCCTGAGATCAGTATAGGCAGATGGACTCAGCTCTGGCATGGGTGAGATGGCTTGGCAAGACCCCGGCTGTATTTGCCTACGGCCTAATGTAAATTTTTTTCAGATTCATGTTTTGGTACAACTGACTGAGTTGAGCCGCAGAGTGGATGGTACAATTGGCTGAGTTGGGCCGCAGAATGGAGTATGTCCTCGGCCTGAGATCAGTATAGGCAGATGGACTCAGCTCTGGCATGGGTGAGATGGCTTGGCAAGACCCCGGCTGTATTTGCCTACGGCCTAATGTAAATTTTTTTCAGATTCATGTTTTGGTTAAACTGACTGAGTTGAGCCGCAGAGTGGATGGTACAATTGGCTGAGTTGGGCCGCAGAATGGAGTATGTCCTCGGCCTGAGATCAGTATAGGCAGCTGGACTCAGCTCTGGCATGGGTGAGATGGCTTGGCAAGACCCCGGCTGTATTTGCCTACGGCCTAATGTAAATTTTTTTCAGATTCATGTTTTGGTACAACTGACTGAGTTGAGCCGCAGAGTGGATGGTACAATTGGCTGAGTTGGGCCGCAGAATGGAGTATGTCCTCGGCCTGAGATCAGTATAGGCAGCTGGACTCAGCTCTGGCATGGGTGAGATGGCTTGGCAAGACCCCGGCTGTATTTGCCTACGGCCTAATGTAAATTTTTTTCAGATTCATGTTTTGGTACAACTGACTGAGTTGAGCCGCAGAGTGGATGGTACAATTGGCTGAGTTGGGCCGCAGAATGGAGTATGTCCTCGGCCTGAGATCAGTATAGGCAGATGGACTCAGCTCTGGCATGGGTGAGATGGCTTGGCAAGACCCCGGCTGTATTTGCCTACGGCCTAATGTAAATTTTTTTCAGATTCATGTTTTGGTTAAACTGACTGAGTTGAGCCGCAGAGTGGATGGTACAATTGGCTGAGTTGGGCCGCAGAATGGAGTATGTCCTCGGCCTGAGATCAGTATAGGCAGCTGGACTCAGCTCTGGCATGGGTGAGATGGCTTGGCAAGACCCCGGCTGTATTTGCCTACGGCCTAATGTAAATTTTTTTCAGATTCATGTTTTGGTACAACTGACTGAGTTGAGCCGCAGAGTGGATGGTACAATTGGCTGAGTTGGGCCGCAGAATGGAGTATGTCCTCGGCCTGAGATCAGTATAGGCAGATGGACTCAGCTCTGGCATGGGTGAGATGGCTTGGCAAGACCCCGGCTGTATTTGCCTACGGCCTAATGTAAATTTTTTTCAGATTCATGTTTTGGTTAAACTGACTGAGTTGAGCCGCAGAGTGGATGGTACAATTGGCTGAGTTGGGCCGCAGAATGGAGTATGTCCTCGGCCTGAGATCAGTATAGGCAGCTGGACTCAGCTCTGGCATGGGTGAGATGGCTTGGCAAGACCCCGGCTGTATTTGCCTACGGCCTAATGTAAATTTTTTTCAGATTCATGTTTTGGTACAACTGACTGAGTTGAGCCGCAGAGTGGATGGTACAATTGGCTGAGTTGGGCCGCAGAATGGAGTATGTCCTCGGCCTGAGATCAGTATAGGCAGATGGACTCAGCTCTGGCATGGGTGAGATGGCTTGGCAAGACCCCGGCTGTATTTGCCTACGGCCTAATGTAAATTTTTTTCAGATTCATGTTTTGGTTAAACTGACTGAGTTGAGCCGCAGAGTGGATGGTACAATTGGCTGAGTTGGGCCGCAGAATGGAGTATGTCCTCGGCCTGAGATCAGTATAGGCAGCTGGACTCAGCTCTGGCATGGGTGAGATGGCTTGGCAAGACCCCGGCTGTATTTGCCTACGGCCTAATGTAAATTTTTTTCAGATTCATGTTTTGGTACAACTGACTGAGTTGAGCCGCAGAGTGGATGGTACAATTGGCTGAGTTGGGCCGCAGAATGGAGTATGTCCTCGGCCTGAGATCAGTATAGGCAGATGGACTCAGCTCTGGCATGGGTGAGATGGCTTGGCAAGACCCCGGCTGTATTTGCCTACGGCCTAATGTAAATTTTTTTCAGATTCATGTTTTGGTTAAACTGACTGAGTTGAGCCGCAGAGTGGATGGTACAATTGGCTGAGTTGGGCCGCAGAATGGAGTATGTCCTCGGCCTGAGATCAGTATAGGCAGATGGACTCAGCTCTGGCATGGGTGAGATGGCTTGGCAAGACCCCGGCTGTATTTGCCTACGGCCTAATGTAAATTTTTTTCAGATTCATGTTTTGGTACAACTGACTGAGTTGAGCACAGAGTGGATGGTACAATTGGCTGAGTTGAGCCGCAGAATGGAGTATGTCCTCGGCCTGAGATCAGTATAGGCAGCTGGACTCAGCTCTGGCATGGGTGAGATGGCTTGGCAAGACCCCGGCTGTATTTGCCTACGGCCTAATGTAAATTTTTTTCAGATTCATGTTTTGGTACAACTGACTGAGTTGAGCCGCAGAGTGGATGGTACAATTGGCTGAGTTGGGCCGCAGAATGGAGTATGTCCTCGGCCTGAGATCAGTATAGGCAGATGGACTCAGCTCTGGCATGGGTGAGATGGCTTGGCAAGACCCCGGCTGTATTTGCCTACGGCCTAATGTAAATTTTTTTCAGATTCATGTTTTGGTTAAACTGACTGAGTTGAGCCGCAGAGTGGATGGTACAATTGGCTGAGTTGGGCCGCAGAATGGAGTATGTCCTCGGCCTGAGATCAGTATAGGCAGATGGACTCAGCTCTGGCATGGGTGAGATGGCTTGGCAAGACCCCGGCTGTATTTGCCTACGGCCTAATGTAAATTTTTTTCAGATTCATGTTTTGGTACAACTGACTGAGTTGAGCCGCAGAGTGGATGGTACAATTGGCTGAGTTGGGCCGCAGAATGGAGTATGTCCTCGGCCTGAGATCAGTATAGGCAGCTGGACTCAGCTCTGGCATGGGTGAGATGGCTTGGCAAGACCCCGGCTGTATTTGCCTACGGCCTAATGTAAATTTTTTTCAGATTCATGTTTTGGTTAAACTGACTGAGTTGAGCCGCAGAGTGGATGGTACAATTGGCTGAGTTGGGCCGCAGAATGGAGTATGTCCTCGGCCTGAGATCAGTATAGGCAGCTGGACTCAGCTCTGGCATGGGTGAGATGGCTTGGCAAGACCCCGGCTGTATTTGCCTACGGCCTAATGTAAATTTTTTTCAGATTCATGTTTTGGTACAACTGACTGAGTTGAGCCGCAGAGTGGATGGTACAATTGGCTGAGTTGGGCCGCAGAATGGAGTATGTCCTCGGCCTGAGATCAGTATAGGCAGATGGACTCAGCTCTGGCATGGGTGAGATGGCTTGGCAAGACCCCGGCTGTATTTGCCTACGGCCTAATGTAAATTTTTTTCAGATTCATGTTTTGGTTAAACTGACTGAGTTGAGCCGCAGAGTGGATGGTACAATTGGCTGAGTTGGGCCGCAGAATGGAGTATGTCCTCGGCCTGAGATCAGTATAGGCAGCTGGACTCAGCTCTGGCATGGGTGAGATGGCTTGGCAAGACCCCGGCTGTATTTGCCTACGGCCTAATGTAAATTTTTTTCAGATTCATGTTTTGGTACAACTGACTGAGTTGAGCCGCAGAGTGGATGGTACAATTGGCTGAGTTGAGCCGCAGAATGGAGTATGTCCTCGGCCTGAGATCAGTATAGGCAGCTGGACTCAGCTCTGGCATGGGTGAGATGGCTTGGCAAGACCCCGGCTGTATTTGCCTACGGCCTAATGTAAATTTTTCTCAGATTCATGTTTTGGTACAACTGACTGAGTTGAGCCGCAGAGTGGATGGTACAATTGGCTGAGTTGGGCCGCAGAATGGAGTATGTCCTCGGCCTGAGATCAGTATAGGCAGCTGGACTCAGCTCTGGCATGGGTGAGATGGCTTGGCAAGACCCCGGCTGTATTTGCCTACGGCCTAATGTAAATTTTTTTCAGATTCATGTTTTGGTTAAACTGACTGAGTTGAGCCGCAGAGTGGATGGTACAATTGGCTGAGTTGGGCCGCAGAATGGAGTATGTCCTCGGCCTGAGATCAGTATAGGCAGCTGGACTCAGCTCTGGCATGGGTGAGATGGCTTGGCAAGACCCCGGCTGTATTTGCCTACGGCCTAATGTAAATTTTTTTCAGATTCATGTTTTGGTACAACTGACTGAGTTGAGCCGCAGAGTGGATGGTACAATTGGCTGAGTTGGGCCGCAGAATGGAGTATGTCCTCGGCCTGAGATCAGTATAGGCAGATGGACTCAGCTCTGGCATGGGTGAGATGGCTTGGCAAGACCCCGGCTGTATTTGCCTACGGCCTAATGTAAATTTTTTTCAGATTCATGTTTTGGTTAAACTGACTGAGTTGAGCCGCAGAGTGGATGGTACAATTGGCTGAGTTGGGCCGCAGAATGGAGTATGTCCTCGGCCTGAGATCAGTATAGGCAGCTGGACTCAGCTCTGGCATGGGTGAGATGGCTTGGCAAGACCCCGGCTGTATTTGCCTACGGCCTAATGTAAATTTTTTTCAGATTCATGTTTTGGTACAACTGACTGAGTTGAGCCGCAGAGTGGATGGTACAATTGGCTGAGTTGGGCCGCAGAATGGAGTATGTCCTCGGCCTGAGATCAGTATAGGCAGATGGACTCAGCTCTGGCATGGGTGAGATGGCTTGGCAAGACCCCGGCTGTATTTGCCTACGGCCTAATGTAAATTTTTTTCAGATTCATGTTTTGGTTAAACTGACTGAGTTGAGCCGCAGAGTGGATGGTACAATTGGCTGAGTTGGGCCGCAGAATGGAGTATGTCCTCGGCCTGAGATCAGTATAGGCAGCTGGACTCAGCTCTGGCATGGGTGAGATGGCTTGGCAAGACCCCGGCTGTATTTGCCTACGGCCTAATGTAAATTTTTTTCAGATTCATGTTTTGGTACAACTGACTGAGTTGAGCCGCAGAGTGGATGGTACAATTGGCTGAGTTGAGCCGCAGAATGGAGTATGTCCTCGGCCTGAGATCAGTATAGGCAGCTGGACTCAGCTCTGGCATGGGTGAGATGGCTTGGCAAGACCCCGGCTGTATTTGCCTACGGCCTAATGTAAATTTTTTTCAGATTCATGTTTTGGTACAACTGACTGAGTTGAGCCGCAGAGTGGATGGTACAATTGGCTGAGTTGGGCCGCAGAATGGAGTATGTCCTCGGCCTGAGATCAGTATAGGCAGATGGACTCAGCTCTGGCATGGGTGAGATGGCTTGGCAAGACCCCGGCTGTATTTGCCTACGGCCTAATGTAAATTTTTTTCAGATTCATGTTTTGGTTAAACTGACTGAGTTGAGCCGCAGAGTGGATGGTACAATTGGCTGAGTTGGGCCGCAGAATGGAGTATGTCCTCGGCCTGAGATCAGTATAGGCAGCTGGACTCAGCTCTGGCATGGGTGAGATGGCTTGGCAAGACCCCGGCTGTATTTGCCTACGGCCTAATGTAAATTTTTTTTCAGATTCATGTTTTGGTACAACTGACTGAGTTGAGCCGCAGAGTGGATGGTACAATTGGCTGAGTTGGGCCGCAGAATGGAGTATGTCCTCGGCCTGAGATCAGTATAGGCAGATGGACTCAGCTCTGGCATGGGTGAGATGGCTTGGCAAGACCCCGGCTGTATTTGCCTACGGCCTAATGTAAATTTTTTTCAGATTCATGTTTTGGTTAAACTGACTGAGTTGAGCCGCAGAGTGGATGGTACAATTGGCTGAGTTGGGCCGCAGAATGGAGTATGTCCTCGGCCTGAGATCAGTATAGGCAGCTGGACTCAGCTCTGGCATGGGTGAGATGGCTTGGCAAGACCCCGGCTGTATTTGCCTACGGCCTAATGTAAATTTTTTTCAGATTCATGTTTTGGTACAACTGACTGAGTTGAGCCGCAGAGTGGATGGTACAATTGGCTGAGTTGGGCCGCAGAATGGAGTATGTCCTCGGCCTGAGATCAGTATAGGCAGATGGACTCAGCTCTGGCATGGGTGAGATGGCTTGGCAAGACCCCGGCTGTATTTGCCTACGGCCTAATGTAAATTTTTTTCAGATTCATGTTATGGTTAAACTGACTGAGTTGAGCCGCAGAGTGGTTGGTACAATTGGCTGAGTTGGGCCGCAGAATGGAGTATGTCCTCGGCCTGAGATCAGTATAGGCAGATGGACTCAGCTCTGGCATGGGTGAGATGGCTTGGCAAGACCCCGGCTGTATTTGCCTACGGCCTAATGTAAATTTTTTTTCAGATTCATGTTTTGGTACAACTGACTGAGTTGAGCCGCAGAGTGGATGGTACAATTGGCTGAGTTGAGCCGCAGAATGGAGTATGTCCTCGGCCTGAGATCAGTATAGGCAGCTGGACTCAGCTCTGGCATGGGTGAGATGGCTTGGCAAGACCCCGGCTGTATTTGCCTACGGCCTAATGTAAATTTTTTTCAGATTCATGTTTTGGTACAACTGACTGAGTTGAGCCGCAGAGTGGATGGTACAATTGGCTGAGTTGGGCCGCAGAATGGAGTATGTCCTCGGCCTGAGATCAGTATAGGCAGATGGACTCAGCTCTGGCATGGGTGAGATGGCTTGGCAAGACCCCGGCTGTATTTGCCTACGGCCTAATGTAAATTTTTTTCAGATTCATGTTTTGGTTAAACTGACTGAGTTGAGCCGCAGAGTGGATGGTACAATTGGCTGAGTTGGGCCGCAGAATGGAGTATGTCCTCGGCCTGAGATCAGTATAGGCAGCTGGACTCAGCTCTGGCATGGGTGAGATGGCTTGGCAAGACCCCGGCTGTATTTGCCTACGGCCTAATGTAAATTTTTTTCAGATTCATGTTTTGGTACAACTGACTGAGTTGAGCCGCAGAGTGGATGGTACAATTGGCTGAGTTGGGCCGCAGAATGGAGTATGTCCTCGGCCTGAGATCAGTATAGGCAGATGGACTCAGCTCTGGCATGGGTGAGATGGCTTGGCAAGACCCCGGCTGTATTTGCCTACGGCCTAATGTAAATTTTTTTCAGATTCATGTTTTGGTTAAACTGACTGAGTTGAGCCGCAGAGTGGATGGTACAATTGGCTGAGTTGGGCCGCAGAATGGAGTATGTCCTCGGCCTGAGATCAGTATAGGCAGATGGACTCAGCTCTGGCATGGGTGAGATGGCTTGGCAAGACCCCGGCTGTATTTGCCTACGGCCTAATGTAAATTTTTTTCAGATTCATGTTTTGGTACAACTGACTGAGTTGAGCCGCAGAGTGGATGGTACAATTGGCTGAGTTGGGCCGCAGAATGGAGTATGTCCTCGGCCTGAGATCAGTATAGGCAGATGGACTCAGCTCTGGCATGGGTGAGATGGCTTGGCAAGACCCCGGCTGTATTTGCCTACGGCCTAATGTAAATTTTTTTCAGATTCATGTTTTGGTTAAACTGACTGAGTTGAGCCGCAGAGTGGATGGTACAATTGGCTGAGTTGGGCCGCAGAATGGAGTATGTCCTCGGCCTGAGATCAGTATAGGCAGCTGGACTCAGCTCTGGCATGGGTGAGATGGCTTGGCAAGACCCCGGCTGTATTTGCCTACGGCCTAATGTAAATTTTTTTCAGATTCATGTTTTGGTACAACTGACTGAGTTGAGCCGCAGAGTGGATGGTACAATTGGCTGAGTTGAGCCGCAGAATGGAGTATGTCCTCGGCCTGAGATCAGTATAGGCAGCTGGACTCAGCTCTGGCATGGGTGAGATGGCTTGGCAAGACCCCGGCTGTATTTGCCTACGGCCTAATGTAAATTTTTTTTCAGATTCATGTTTTGGTACAACTGACTGAGTTGAGCCGCAGAGTGGATGGTACAATTGGCTGAGTTGAGCCGCAGAATGGAGTATGTCCTCGGCCTGAGATCAGTATAGGCAGCTGGACTCAGCTCTGGCATGGGTGAGATGGCTTGGCAAGACCCCGGCTGTATTTGCCTACGGCCTAATGTAAATTTTTTTCAGATTCATGTTTTGGTTAAACTGACTGAGTTGAGCCGCAGAGTGGATGGTACAATTGGCTGAGTTGGGCCGCAGAATGGAGTATGTCCTCGGCCTGAGATCAGTATAGGCAGCTGGACTCAGCTCTGGCATGGGTGAGATGGCTTGGCAAGACCCCGGCTGTATTTGCCTACGGCCTAATGTAAATTTTTTTCAGATTCATGTTTTGGTACAACTGACTGAGTTGAGCCGCAGAGTGGATGGTACAATTGGCTGAGTTGGGCCGCAGAATGGAGTATGTCCTCGGCCTGAGATCAGTATAGGCAGATGGACTCAGCTCTGGCATGGGTGAGATGGCTTGGCAAGACCCCGGCTGTATTTGCCTACGGCCTAATGTAAATTTTTTTCAGATTCATGTTTTGGTTAAACTGACTGAGTTGAGCCGCAGAGTGGATGGTACAATTGGCTGAGTTGGGCCGCAGAATGGAGTATGTCCTCGGCCTGAGATCAGTATAGGCAGCTGGACTCAGCTCTGGCATGGGTGAGATGGCTTGGCAAGACCCCGGCTGTATTTGCCTACGGCCTAATGTAAATTTTTTTCAGATTCATGTTTTGGTACAACTGACTGAGTTGAGCCGCAGAGTGGATGGTACAATTGGCTGAGTTGGGCCGCAGAATGGAGTATGTCCTCGGCCTGAGATCAGTATAGGCAGATGGACTCAGCTCTGGCATGGGTGAGATGGCTTGGCAAGACCCCGGCTGTATTTGCCTACGGCCTAATGTAAATTTTTTTCAGATTCATGTTTTGGTTAAACTGACTGAGTTGAGCCGCAGAGTGGATGGTACAATTGGCTGAGTTGGGCCGCAGAATGGAGTATGTCCTCGGCCTGAGATCAGTATAGGCAGATGGACTCAGCTCTGGCATGGGTGAGATGGCTTGGCAAGACCCCGGCTGTATTTGCCTACGGCCTAATGTAAATTTTTTTCAGATTCATGTTTTGGTACAACTGACTGAGTTGAGCCGCAGAGTGGATGGTACAATTGGCTGAGTTGAGCCGCAGAATGGAGTATGTCCTCGGCCTGAGATCAGGATAGGCAGCTGGACTCAGCTCTGGCATGGGTGAGATGGCTTGGCAAGACCCCGGCTGTATTTGCCTACGGCCTAATGTAAATTTTTTTCAGATTCATGTTTTGGTACAACTGACTGAGTTGAGCCGCAGAGTGGATGGTACAATTGGCTGAGTTGGGCCGCAGAATGGAGTATGTCCTCGGCCTGAGATCAGTATAGGCAGATGGACTCAGCTCTGGCATGGGTGAGATGGCTTGGCAAGACCCCGGCTGTATTTGCCTACGGCCTAATGTAAATTTTTTTCAGATTCATGTTTTGGTTAAACTGACTGAGTTGAGCCGCAGAGTGGATGGTACAATTGGCTGAGTTGGGCCGCAGAATGGAGTATGTCCTCGGCCTGAGATCAGTATAGGCAGATGGACTCAGCTCTGGCATGGGTGAGATGGCTTGGCAAGACCCCGGCTGTATTTGCCTACGGCCTAATGTAAATTTTTTTCAGATTCATGTTTTGGTACAACTGACTGAGTTGAGCCGCAGAGTGGATGGTACAATTGGCTGAGTTGAGCCGCAGAATGGAGTATGTCCTCGGCCTGAGATCAGTATAGGCAGCTGGACTCAGCTCTGGCATGGGTGAGATGGCTTGGCAAGACCCCGGCTGTATTTGCCTACGGCCTAATGTAAATTTTTTTCAGATTCATGTTTTGGTTAAACTGACTGAGTTGAGCCGCAGAGTGGATGGTACAATTGGCTGAGTTGGGCCGCAGAATGGAGTATGTCCTCGGCCTGAGATCAGTATAGGCAGCTGGACTCAGCTCTGGCATGGGTGAGATGGCTTGGCAAGACCCCGGCTGTATTTGCCTACGGCCTAATGTAAATTTTTTTCAGATTCATGTTTTGGTACAACTGACTGAGTTGAGCCGCAGAGTGGATGGTACAATTGGCTGAGTTGGGCCGCAGAATGGAGTATGTCCTCGGCCTGAGATCAGTATAGGCAGATGGACTCAGCTCTGGCATGGGTGAGATGGCTTGGCAAGACCCCGGCTGTATTTGCCTACGGCCTAATGTAAATTTTTTTCAGATTCATGTTTTGGTTAAACTGACTGAGTTGAGCCGCAGAGTGGATGGTACAATTGGCTGAGTTGGGCCGCAGAATGGAGTATGTCCTCGGCCTGAGATCAGTATAGGCAGCTGGACTCAGCTCTGGCATGGGTGAGATGGCTTGGCAAGACCCCGGCTGTATTTGCCTACGGCCTAATGTAAATTTTTTTCAGATTCATGTTTTGGTACAACTGACTGAGTTGAGCCGCAGAGTGGATGGTACAATTGGCTGAGTTGGGCCGCAGAATGGAGTATGTCCTCGGCCTGAGATCAGTATAGGCAGATGGACTCACCTCTGGCATGGGTGAGATGGCTTGGCAAGACCCCGGCTGTATTTGCCTACGGCCTAATGTAAATTTTTTTCAGATTCATGTTTTGGTTAAACTGACTGAGTTGAGCCGCAGAGTGGATGGTACAATTGGCTGAGTTGGGCCGCAGAATGGAGTATGTCCTCGGCCTGAGATCAGTATAGGCAGCTGGACTCAGCTCTGGCATGGGTGAGATGGCTTGGCAAGACCCCGGCTGTATTTGCCTACGGCCTAATGTAAATTTTTTTCAGATTCATGTTTTGGTACAACTGACTGAGTTGAGCCGCAGAGTGGATGGTACAATTGGCTGAGTTGAGCCGCAGAATGGAGTATGTCCTCGGCCTGAGATCAGTATAGGCAGCTGGACTCAGCTCTGGCATGGGTGAGATGGCTTGGCAAGACCCCGGCTGTATTTGCCTACGGCCTAATGTAAATTTTTTTCAGATTCATGTTTTGGTACAACTGACTGAGTTGAGCCGCAGAGTGGATGGTACAATTGGCTGAGTTGGGCCGCAGAATGGAGTATGTCCTCGGCCTGAGATCAGTATAGGCAGATGGACTCAGCTCTGGCATGGGTGAGATGGCTTGGCAAGACCCCGGCTGTATTTGCCTACGGCCTAATGTAAATTTTTTTCAGATTCATGTTTTGGTTAAACTGACTGAGTTGAGCCGCAGAGTGGATGGTACAATTGGCTGAGTTGGGCCGCAGAATGGAGTATGTCCTCGGCCTGAGATCAGTATAGGCAGCTGGACTCAGCTCTGGCATGGGTGAGATGGCTTGGCAAGACCCCGGCTGTATTTGCCTACGGCCTAATGTAAATTTTTTTTCAGATTCATGTTTTGGTACAACTGACTGAGTTGAGCCGCAGAGTGGATGGTACAATTGGCTGAGTTGGGCCGCAGAATGGAGTATGTCCTCGGCCTGAGATCAGTATAGGCAGATGGACTCAGCTCTGGCATGGGTGAGATGGCTTGGCAAGACCCCGGCTGTATTTGCCTACGGCCTAATGTAAATTTTTTTCAGATTCATGTTTTGGTACAACTGACTGAGTTGAGCCGCAGAGTGGATGGTACAATTGGCTGAGTTGGGCCGCAGAATGGAGTATGTCCTCGGCCTGAGATCAGTATAGGCAGCTGGACTCAGCTCTGGCATGGGTGAGATGGCTTGGCAAGACCCCGGCTGTATTTGCCTACGGCCTAATGTAAATTTTTTTCAGATTCATGTTTTGGTACAACTGACTGAGTTGAGCCGCAGAGTGGATGGTACAATTGGCTGAGTTGGGCCGCAGAATGGAGTATGTCCTCGGCCTGAGATCAGTATAGGCAGATGGACTCAGCTCTGGCATGGGTGAGATGGCTTGGCAAGACCCCGGCTGTATTTGCCTACGGCCTAATGTAAATTTTTTTCAGATTCATGTTATGGTTAAACTGACTGAGTTGAGCCGCAGAGTGGATGGTACAATTGGCTGAGTTGGGCCGCAGAATGGAGTATGTCCTCGGCCTGAGATCAGTATAGGCAGATGGACTCAGCTCTGGCATGGGTGAGATGGCTTGGCAAGACCCCGGCTGTATTTGCCTACGGCCTAATGTAAATTTTTTTTCAGATTCATGTTTTGGTACAACTGACTGAGTTGAGCCGCAGAGTGGATGGTACAATTGGCTGAGTTGAGCCGCAGAATGGAGTATGTCCTCGGCCTGAGATCAGTATAGGCAGCTGGACTCAGCTCTGGCATGGGTGAGATGGCTTGGCAAGACCCCGGCTGTATTTGCCTACGGCCTAATGTAAATTTTTTTCAGATTCATGTTTTGGTACAACTGACTGAGTTGAGCCGCAGAGTGGATGGTACAATTGGCTGAGTTGGGCCGCAGAATGGAGTATGTCCTCGGCCTGAGATCAGTATAGGCAGATGGACTCAGCTCTGGCATGGGTGAGATGGCTTGGCAAGACCCCGGCTGTATTTGCCTACGGCCTAATGTAAATTTTTTTCAGATTCATGTTTTGGTTAAAACTGACTGAGTTGAGCCGCAGAGTGGATGGTACAATTGGCTGAGTTGGGCCGCAGAATGGAGTATGTCCTCGGCCTGAGATCAGTATAGGCAGCTGGACTCAGCTCTGGCATGGGTGAGATGGCTTGGCAAGACCCCGGCTGTATTTGCCTACGGCCTAATGTAAATTTTTTTCAGATTCATGTTTTGGTACAACTGACTGAGTTGAGCCGCAGAGTGGATGGTACAATTGGCTGAGTTGGGCCGCAGAATGGAGTATGTCCTCGGCCTGAGATCAGTATAGGCAGATGGACTCAGCTCTGGCATGGGTGAGATGGCTTGGCAAGACCCCGGCTGTATTTGCCTACGGCCTAATGTAAATTTTTTTCAGATTCATGTTTTGGTTAAACTGACTGAGTTGAGCCGCAGAGTGGATGGTACAATTGGCTGAGTTGGGCCGCAGAATGGAGTATGTCCTCGGCCTGAGATCAGTATAGGCAGATGGACTCAGCTCTGGCATGGGTGAGATGGCTTGGCAAGACCCCGGCTGTATTTGCCTACGGCCTAATGTAAATTTTTTTCAGATTCATGTTTTGGTACAACTGACTGAGTTGAGCCGCAGAGTGGATGGTACAATTGGCTGAGTTGGGCCGCAGAATGGAGTATGTCCTCGGCCTGAGATCAGTATAGGCAGATGGACTCAGCTCTGGCATGGGTGAGATGGCTTGGCAAGACCCCGGCTGTATTTGCCTACGGCCTAATGTAAATTTTTTTCAGATTCATGTTTTGGTTAAACTGACTGAGTTGAGCCGCAGAGTGGATGGTACAATTGGCTGAGTTGGGCCGCAGAATGGAGTATGTCCTCGGCCTGAGATCAGTATAGGCAGCTGGACTCAGCTCTGGCATGGGTGAGATGGCTTGGCAAGACCCCGGCTGTATTTGCCTACGGCCTAATGTAAATTTTTTTCAGATTCATGTTTTGGTACAACTGACTGAGTTGAGCCGCAGAGTGGATGGTACAATTGGCTGAGTTGGGCCGCAGAATGGAGTATGTCCTCGGCCTGAGATCAGTATAGGCAGATGGACTCAGCTCTGGCATGGGTGAGATGGCTTGGCAAGACCCCGGCTGTATTTGCCTACGGCCTAATGTAAATTTTTTTCAGATTCATGTTTTGGTTAAACTGACTGAGTTGAGCCGCAGAGTGGATGGTACAATTGGCTGAGTTGGGCCGCAGAATGGAGTATGTCCTCGGCCTGAGATCAGTATAGGCAGCTGGACTCAGCTCTGGCATGGGTGAGATGGCTTGGCAAGACCCCGGCTGTATTTGCCTACGGCCTAATGTAAATTTTTTTCAGATTCATGTTTTGGTACAACTGACTGAGTTGAGCCGCAGAGTGGATGGTACAATTGGCTGAGTTGGGCCGCAGAATGGAGTATGTCCTCGGCCTGAGATCAGTATAGGCAGCTGGACTCAGCTCTGGCATGGGTGAGATGGCTTGGCAAGACCCCGGCTGTATTTGCCTACGGCCTAATGTAAATTTTTTTCAGATTCATGTTTTGGTACAACTGACTGAGTTGAGCCGCAGAGTGGATGGTACAATTGGCTGAGTTGGGCCGCAGAATGGAGTATGTCCTCGGCCTGAGATCAGTATAGGCAGATGGACTCAGCTCTGGCATGGGTGAGATGGCTTGGCAAGACCCCGGCTGTATTTGCCTACGGCCTAATGTAAATTTTTTTCAGATTCATGTTTTGGTTAAACTGACTGAGTTGAGCCGCAGAGTGGATGGTACAATTGGCTGAGTTGGGCCGCAGAATGGAGTATGTCCTCGGCCTGAGATCAGTATAGGCAGCTGGACTCAGCTCTGGCATGGGTGAGATGGCTTGGCAAGACCCCGGCTGTATTTGCCTACGGCCTAATGTAAATTTTTTTCAGATTCATGTTTTGGTACAACTGACTGAGTTGAGCCGCAGAGTGGATGGTACAATTGGCTGAGTTGGGCCGCAGAATGGAGTATGTCCTCGGCCTGAGATCAGTATAGGCAGATGGACTCAGCTCTGGCATGGGTGAGATGGCTTGGCAAGACCCCGGCTGTATTTGCCTACGGCCTAATGTAAATTTTTTTCAGATTCATGTTTTGGTTAAACTGACTGAGTTGAGCCGCAGAGTGGATGGTACAATTGGCTGAGTTGGGCCGCAGAATGGAGTATGTCCTCGGCCTGAGATCAGTATAGGCAGATGGACTCAGCTCTGGCATGGGTGAGATGGCTTGGCAAGACCCCGGCTGTATTTGCCTACGGCCTAATGTAAATTTTTTTCAGATTCATGTTTTGGTACAACTGACTGAGTTGAGCCGCAGAGTGGATGGTACAATTGGCTGAGTTGAGCCGCAGAATGGAGTATGTCCTCGGCCTGAGATCAGTATAGGCAGATGGACTCAGCTCTGGCATGGGTGAGATGGCTTGGCAAGACCCCGGCTGTATTTGCCTACGGCCTAATGTAAATTTTTTTCAGATTCATGTTTTGGTACAACTGACTGAGTTGAGCCGCAGAGTGGATGGTACAATTGGCTGAGTTGGGCCGCAGAATGGAGTATGTCCTCGGCCTGAGATCAGTATAGGCAGATGGACTCAGCTCTGGCATGGGTGAGATGGCTTGGCAAGACCCCGGCTGTATTTGCCTACGGCCTAATGTAAATTTTTTTCAGATTCATGTTTTGGTTACAACTGACTGAGTTGAGCCGCAGAGTGGATGGTACAATTGGCTGAGTTGAGCCGCAGAATGGAGTATGTCCTCGGCCTGAGATCAGTATAGGCAGCTGGACTCAGCTCTGGCATGGGTGAGATGGCTTGGCAAGACCCCGGCTGTATTTGCCTACGGCCTAATGTAAATTTTTTTCAGATTCATGTTTTGGTACAACTGACTGAGTTGAGCCGCAGAGTGGATGGTACAATTGGCTGAGTTGAGCCGCAGAATGGAGTATGTCCTCGGCCTGAGATCAGTATAGGCAGCTGGACTCAGCTCTGGCATGGGTGAGATGGCTTGGCAAGACCCCGGCTGTATTTGCCTACGGCCTAATGTAAATTTTTTTCAGATTCATGTTTTGGTTAAACTGACTGAGTTGAGCCGCAGAGTGGATGGTACAATTGGCTGAGTTGGGCCGCAGAATGGAGTATGTCCTCGGCCTGAGATCAGTATAGGCAGATGGACTCAGCTCTGGCATGGGTGAGATGGCTTGGCAAGACCCCGGCTGTATTTGCCTACGGCCTAATGTAAATTTTTTTCAGATTCATGTTTTGGTACAACTGACTGAGTTGAGCCGCAGAGTGGATGGTACAATTGGCTGAGTTGGGCCGCAGAATGGAGTATGTCCTCGGCCTGAGATCAGTATAGGCAGATGGACTCAGCTCTGGCATGGGTGAGATGGCTTGGCAAGACCCCGGCTGTATTTGCCTACGGCCTAATGTAAATTTTTTTCAGATTCATGTTTTGGTACAACTGACTGAGTTGAGCCGCAGAGTGGATGGTACAATTGGCTGAGTTGGGCCGCAGAATGGAGTATGTCCTCGGCCTGAGATCAGTATAGGCAGATGGACTCAGCTCTGGCATGGGTGAGATGGCTTGGCAAGACCCCGGCTGTATTTGCCTACGGCCTAATGTAAATTTTTTTCAGATTCATGTTTTGGTACAACTGACTGAGTTGAGCCGCAGAGTGGATGGTACAATTGGCTGAGTTGGGCCGCAGAATGGAGTATGTCCTCGGCCTGAGATCAGTATAGGCAGATGGACTCAGCTCTGGCATGGGTGAGATGGCTTGGCAAGACCCCGGCTGTATTTGCCTACGGCCTAATGTAAATTTTTTTCAGATTCATGTTTTGGTTAAACTGACTGAGTTGAGCCGCAGAGTGGATGGTACAATTGGCTGAGTTGGGCCGCAGAATGGAGTATGTCCTCGGCCTGAGATCAGTATAGGCAGATGGACTCAGCTCTGGCATGGGTGAGATGGCTTGGCAAGACCCCGGCTGTATTTGCCTACGGCCTAATGTAAATTTTTTTCAGATTCATGTTTTGGTACAACTGACTGAGTTGAGCCGCAGAGTGGATGGTACAATTGGCTGAGTTGGCCGCAGAATGGAGTATGTCCTCGGCCTGAGATCAGTATAGGCAGATGGACTCAGCTCTGGCATGGGTGAGATGGCTTGGCAAGACCCCGGCTGTATTTGCCTACGGCCTAATGTAAATTTTTTTCAGATTCATGTTTTGGTTAAACTGACTGAGTTGAGCCGCAGAGTGGATGGTACAATTGGCTGAGTTGGGCCGCAGAATGGAGTATGTCCTCGGCCTGAGATCAGTATAGGCAGCTGGACTCAGCTCTGGCATGGGTGAGATGGCTTGGCAAGACCCCGGCTGTATTTGCCTACGGCCTAATGTAATTTTTTTCAGATTCATGTTTTGGTACAACTGACTGAGTTGAGCCGCAGAGTGGATGGTACAATTGGCTGAGTTGGGCCGCAGAATGGAGTATGTCCTCGGCCTGAGATCAGTATAGGCAGATGGACTCAGCTCTGGCATGGGTGAGATGGCTTGGCAAGACCCCGGCTGTATTTGCCTACGGCCTAATGTAAATTTTTTTCAGATTCATGTTTTGGTTAAACTGACTGAGTTGAGCCGCAGAGTGGATGGTACAATTGGCTGAGTTGGGCCGCAGAATGGAGTATGTCCTCGGCCTGAGATCAGTATAGGCAGCTGGACTCAGCTCTGGCATGGGTGAGATGGCTTGGCAAGACCCCGGCTGTATTTGCCTACGGCCTAATGTAAATTTTTTTCAGATTCATGTTTTGGTACAACTGACTGAGTTGAGCCGCAGAGTGGATGGTACAATTGGCTGAGTTGGGCCGCAGAATGGAGTATGTCCTCGGCCTGAGATCAGTATAGGCAGATGGACTCAGCTCTGGCATGGGTGAGATGGCTTGGCAAGACCCCGGCTGTATTTGCCTACGGCCTAATGTAAATTTTTTTCAGATTCATGTTTTGGTTAAACTGACTGAGTTGAGCCGCAGAGTGGATGGTACAATTGGCTGAGTTGGGCCGCAGAATGGAGTATGTCCTCGGCCTGAGATCAGTATAGGCAGCTGGACTCAGCTCTGGCATGGGTGAGATGGCTTGGCAAGACCCCGGCTGTATTTGCCTACGGCCTAATGTAAATTTTTTTCAGATTCATGTTTTGGTACAACTGACTGAGTTGAGCCGCAGAGTGGATGGTACAATTGGCTGAGTTGGGCCGCAGAATGGAGTATGTCCTCGGCCTGAGATCAGTATAGGCAGATGGACTCAGCTCTGGCATGGGTGAGATGGCTTGGCAAGACCCGGCTGTATTTGCCTACGGCCTAATGTAAATTTTTTTCAGATTCATGTTTTGGTTAAACTGACTGAGTTGAGCCGCAGAGTGGATGGTACAATTGGCTGAGTTGGGCCGCAGAATGGAGTATGTCCTCGGCCTGAGATCAGTATAGGCAGATGGACTCAGCTCTGGCATGGGTGAGATGGCTTGGCAAGACCCCGGCTGTATTTGCCTACGGCCTAATGTAAATTTTTTTCAGATTCATGTTTGGTACAACTGACTGAGTTGAGCCGCAGAGTGGATGGTACAATTGGCTGAGTTGGCCGCAGAATGGAGTATGTCCTCGGCCTGAGATCAGTATAGGCAGCTGGACTCAGCTCTGGCATGGGTGAGACCATGGCTTGGCAAGACCCGGCTGTATTTGCCTACGGCCTAATGTAAATTTTTTTCAGATTCATGTTTTGGTTAAACTGACTGAGTTGAGCCGCAGAGTGGATGGTACAATTGGCTGAGTTGGGCCGCAGAATGGAGTATGGTCCTCGGCCTGAGATCAGTATAGGCAGATGGACTCAGCTCTGGCATGGGTGAGATGGCTTGGCAAGACCCCGGCTGTATTTGCCTACGGCCTATGTAAATTTTTTCAGATTCATGTTTTGGTACAACTGAACTGAGTTGAGCCCGCAGAGTGGA